>NW_025536132.1:0-17500 GCF_020615455.1 Coregonus clupeaformis | reverse complement strand
GGTACTCACAAGTATAGTAAAACATGTACACACACACACACACACACACACGACACACACACACACACACACACACACACACACACACACTCTTTCTTGTGCTAAAGCACTTCTTCATATCTCATATTACTTACAGCTTCTTCATACAGTGCCTTCAGAAAGTATTCACAACCCTTGACTTTTTCCACATTTTGTTGTGTTACAAAGTGGGATTAAAATGGATTTAATTGTCTTTTTTTTTTTTTTTTACAATCTACACAAAATACTATTTAATGTCAAAGTGGAAGAAAAATTCTAACAATACATTAATTAATATATCTTAATTAGATAAGTATTCAACCCCTGAGGCAATACATGTGTTAGAATCAACTTAGGCAGCGATTACAGCTGTGAGTCTTTCTGGGGTAAGTCTCTAAGAGCTTTGCACACCTGGATTGTACAATATTTGCACATTATTCTTGTGTGGTGGAAAGCAGACTGAACCAGGTGTTCCTCTAGGTGCTGCTTAGCTTTCTTCCATTTTTGTTATCATAAGAATCTCCCCTAGTCTTTGCCAATGACAAGCATACCCATAACATGATGCAGCCACCACCATGCTTGGAAATATGAAGAGTGCTACTCAGTGATGTGTTGTGTTGGATTTGCCCCAAACATAACATTTTGTATTCAGGACATAAAGTTTTTATTTTTTTATTGTCAATTTGTTTTGCAGTTTTACTATAGTGCCTTATTGGAAACAGGATGTATGTTTTGGAATATTTTTTATTCTGTACAGACTTCCTTCTTTTCACTCTGTCAGTTAGGTTATTATTGTGGAGTAACTACAATGTTGTTGATCATCCACAGCCATTAAACTCTGCAACTGTTTTAAATTCACCATTGGCCTCATGGTGAAATCCCTGAGTGGTTTCCTTTCTCTCTGGCAACTGAGTTAGGAAGAACGCCTGTATCTTTGTAGTAACTGGGTGTATTGATACACCATCCAAAGTATAATTAATAACTTCACCATGCTAAAAGGGATATTCAATGTCTGCTTTAAAAATGTTTTACCCATCTACCAATATGTGTCCTTCTTTGTGAGGCATTGGAAAACCTCCCTGGTCTTTGTGGTTGAATCTGTGTTTGATATTCACTGCTCGACTGAGGGATCTTACAGATAATTGTATGTGTGGGGTACAGAGATGAGGTAGTCATTCAAAAATCATGTTAAACACTATTATTGCACACAGAGTCAGTCCATGCAACTTATTATGTGACTTGTTAAGCAAATTTATACTCCTGAACTTATTTAGGCTTGCCATAACAAAGGGGGTTGAATAATTATTGACTCAAGACATTTCACCTTTTCATTTTTAATTAATTTGTAAAATTTTCTAAAAACATAACTCCACTTTGACATTATGGGTTATTGTGTGTAGGCAAGTGACAAAACATCTAAATGTAATCCATTTTAAAATTCAGGCTGTAACACAACAAAAATGTGGAAAAAGTCAAGGGGTGTGAATACTTTCTGAAGGCAGTATCTCTATCTACTTTTAGACGTTGTCTTGACGTTTTCCCAACACCAAAGAACGTCAGCATCAGTAGTGACACTATTCTCCATGTTTTAACAGACCACACCAGAACACCTGATATATTCAGCATAAAAGGAGAGATTATGGTAACACTTTATTTGTCACCCAGCGTCATGACACGTTATTGCACGGTCATAACCATGTCATAACCATGTCATAACCATGTCATAACCATGTCATAACCATGTCATAACCATGTCATAACCATGTCATAACCATGTCATAACCATGTCATAACAGCTGACATAACTTGTCATAACCTGTCATAGTATGGTCATAACCCTGTCATGACCCCATATATTTACACCTGTTGTGACATATATTGCGTTATTTTATGGCTGGATATGACACCTACATAAGAGTGTAAAAACCCACAAAACCTACCACGGTAGTTATTTTACGGCTGGTTATGACACCTACATAAGACTGTCAAAACCTACCACACAAGGTAAAAACATCCCATTACACCATGGCCTACTTGTCAACAGTATGTTTATGTTATATTTTTTTTTATTCTGAAATGTACTATATTAAATTATAATTGTAATTGCGCGCACGTTGATGTCAGACATGCACCTGCCTCAATGCTCTGTTGCTGATGACTGGGACGAACGCAGGAGCTGATTTCAGGAGCAGGAAAAGACACCCTCTTTATGACTCCTGAGTGGCACAGTGGTCTAAGGCACTGCATCGCAGTGCTAACTGTGCCACTAGAGATCCTGGTTCGAATCCAGGCTCTGTCGCAGCCGGCCGCGACCGGGAGACTCATGGGCGGCGCACAATTGGCCCAGCGTCGTCCAGGGTAGGGGAGGGAATGGCCGGCAGGGATGTAGCTCAGTTGATAGAGCATGGCGTTTGCAACGCCAGGGTTGTGGGTTCGTTTCCCACGGGGGGGCAGTATAAAAAAAATATGTATTCACTAACTGTAAGTCGCTCTGGATAAGAGCGTCTGCTAAATGACTCAAATGTAAAATGTAAATGTAATGACTGATGACTGATTTAAGGTCATGTACGTGATCTGGCTTATATGATAATGTGGTCATAATGCTTCTTGACAGAGTCATAAAGTGTATTTTCTTAGTCCAAGTAAAGTGACACAGGATGGTCATAATGCTTCTTGACAGTGTCATAAAGTGTATTTTCTGCAAGTTATTTAAAATATGATGAAAAAAAACATGACTGTAAAGAATTCATTACAACAACCAACAAAGGACTTAAGAAACAAACTTTCAAACGAAAGGAAACTTCTTGGCAGGGAAGACACTAATTTGAATAAATGTGAGTTTTGACACTCTTATGTAGGTGTCATAACCAGCCATAAAATAACGCAATATATGTCACGACAGGTGTAAATATATGGGGTCATGACAGGGTTATGACCATACTATGACAGGTTATGACAAGTTATGTCAGCTGTTATCACATATTATGACACGGTTATGGCCGTGCAATAATGTGTTATGACACTGGATGTCAAATAAAGTGTCACGGGGAATATCAATGCGGACAAAAGCAGAAATGTGAAAATAGAAAAAATAGAGATTATTGTGAGGACAAAACAGAAAGGTGAAAAATCCAACACTAATCACTAAGCACATGCATTAGCATGTTACACCTCTGTACACTAATTCCCTAGCTAGACACTAAGCATTTAGCCTGGTACAATACTTGTCAATGTTGTACAATAACTTGTTTCAATGTTGTACAATAACTTGTTTCAATGTTGTACAATAACTTGTTTCAATGTTGTACAATACCTTGTTTCAATACGTTGTGTCAACATTGTACCGTAGGTTCTTTCAACATTTCTTCCGCGGCGCTGTTTGATGTGCTCCTGGAAGCAAGTGGAAGGGTTGTAGTGTGCTAGTGGAAGGGTTGTAGTGTGTTAGTGGAAGGGTTGTAGTGTGTTAGTGGAAGGGTTGTAGTGTGGTAGTGGAAGGGTTGTAGTGTGTTAGTGGAAGGGTTGTAGTGTGGTAGTGGAAGGGTTGTAGTGTGGTAGTGTGGTAGTGGAAGGGTTGTAGTGTGCTAGTGGAAGGGTTGTAGTGTGTTAGTGGAAGGGTTGTAGTGTGTTA
This sequence comes from Coregonus clupeaformis, assembly GCF_020615455.1. Classification (NCBI taxonomy): domain Eukaryota; kingdom Metazoa; phylum Chordata; class Actinopteri; order Salmoniformes; family Salmonidae; genus Coregonus; species Coregonus clupeaformis. The sequence continues at coordinate 13,854 of NW_025536132.1, read as the reverse complement.
GTGGAAGGGTTGTAGTGTGTTAGTGGAAGGGTTGTAGTGTGGTAGTGGAAGGGTTGTAGTGTGGTAGTGGAAGGGTTGTAGTGTGTTAGTGGAAGGGTTGTAGTGTGGTAGTGGAAGGGTTGTAGTGTGCTAGTGGAAGGGTTGTAGTGTGTTAGTGGAAGGGTTGTAGTGTGGTAGTGGAAGGGTTGTAGTGTGGTAGTGTGGTAGTGGAAGGGTTGTAGTGTGCTAGTGGAAGGGTTGTAGTGTGTTAGTGGAAGGGTTGTAGTGTGGTAGTGTGCTAGTGGAAGGGTTGTAGTGTGCTAGTGGAAGGGTTGTAGTGTGCTAGTGGAAGGGTTGTAGTGTGGTAGTGGAAGGGTTGTAGTGTGGTAGTGGAAGGGTTGTAGTGTGTTAGTGGAAGGGTTGTAGTGTGCTAGTGGAAGGGTTGTAGTGTGGTAGTGTGCTAGTGGAAGGGTTGTAGTGTGCTAGTGGAAGGGTTGTAGTGTGCTAGTGGAAGGGTTGTAGTGTGTTAGTGGAAGGGTTGTAGTGTGGTAGTGTGCTAGTGGAAGGGTTGTAGTGTGCTAGTGGAAGGGTTGTAGTGTGCTAGTGGAAGGGTTGTAGTGTGGTAGTGGAAGGGTTGTAGTGTGCTAGTGGAAGGGTTGTAGTGTGGTAGTGGAAGGGTTGTAGTGTGCTAGTGGAAGGGTTGTAGTGTGTTAGTGGAAGGGTTGTAGTGTGGTAGTGGAAGGGTTGTAGTGTGCTAGTGTGTTAGTGGAAGGGTTGTAGTGTGTTAGTGTGTTAGTGGAAGGGTTGTAGTGTGGTAGTGGAAGGGTTGTAGTGTGTTAGTGGAAGGGTTGTAGTGTGCTAGTGGAAGGGTTGTAGTGTGTTAGTGGAAGGGTTGTAGTGTGGTAGTGGAAGGGTTGTAGTGTGTTAGTGGAAGGGTTGTAGTGTGTTAGTGGAAGGGTTGTAGTGTGTTAGTGGAAGGGTTGTAGTGTGTTAGTGTGGTAGTGGAAGGGTTGTAGTGTGGTAGTGGAAGGGTTGTAGTGTGGTAGTGGAAGGGTTGTAGTGTGCTAGTGGAAGGGTTGTAGTGTGTTAGTGGAAGGGTTGTAGTGTGCTAGTGGAAGGGTTGTAGTGTGTTAGTGGAAGGGTTGTAGTGTGTTAGTGGAAGGGTTGTAGTGTGCTAGTGTGTTAGTGGAAGGGTTGTAGTGTGTTAGTGGAAGGGTTATAGTGTGTTAGTGGAAGGGTTGTAGTGTGCTAGTGGAAGGGTTGTAGTGTGTTAGTGGAAGGGTTGTAGTGTGTTAGTGGAAGGGTTGTAGTGTGCTAGTGTGTTAGTGGAAGGGTTGTAGTGTGTTAGTGGAAGGGTTATAGTGTGGTAGTGGAAGGGTTGTAGTGTGGTAGTGGAAGGGTTGTAGTGTGGTAGTGGAAGGGTTGTAGTGTGGTAGTGGAAGGGTTGTAGTGTGCTAGTGGAAGGGTTGTAGTGTGTTAGTGGAAGGGTTGTAGTGTGCTAGTGGAAGGGTTGTAGTGTGTTAGTGGAAGGGTTGTAGTGTGTTAGTGGAAGGGTTGTAGTGTGCTAGTGGAAGGGTTGTAGTGTGTTAGTGGAAGGGTTGTAGTGTGCTAGTGGAAGGGTTGTAGTGTGCTAGTGGAAGGGTTGTAGTGTGCTAGTGGAAGGGTTGTAGTGTGTTAGTGGAAGGGTTGTAGTGTGCTAGTGGAAGGGTTGTAGTGTGTTAGTGGAAGGGTTGTAGTGTGTTAGTGGAAGGGTTGTAGTGTGCTAGTGGAAGGGTTGTAGTGTGTTAGTGGAAGGGTTGTAGTGTGTTAGTGGAAGGGTTGTAGTGTGCTAGTGGAAGGGTTGTAGTGTGGTAGTGGAAGGGTTGTAGTGTGCTAGTGGAAGGGTTGTAGTGTGCTAGTGGAAGGGTTGTAGTGTGCTAGTGGAAGGGTTGTAGTGTGTTAGTGGAAGGGTTGTAGTGTGTTAGTGGAAGGGTTGTAGTGTGGTAGTGTGGTAGTGGAAGGGTTGTAGTGTGCTAGTGGAAGGGTTGTAGTGTGGTAGTGTGGTAGTGGAAGGGTTGTAGTGTGGTAGTGTGCTAGTGGAAGGGTTGTAGTGTGGTAGTGGAAGGGTGGTAGTGTGGTAGTGGAAGGGTTGTAGTGTGGTAGTGGAAGGGTTGTAGTGTGGTAGTGTGGTAGTGGAAGGGTTGTAGTGTGGTAGTGGAAGGGTTGTAGTGTGGTAGTGGAAGGGTTGTAGTGTGTTAGTGGAAGGGTTGTAGTGTGGTAGTGGAAGGGTTGTAGTGTGTTAGTGGAAGGGTTGTAGTGTGTTAGTGGAAGGGTTGTAGTGTGGTAGTGGAAGGGTGGTAGTGTGTTAGTGGAAGGGTTGTAGTGTGCTAGTGGAAGGGTTGTAGTGTGTTAGGGAACATCTACAAAATTCAGGAGTTGAGATGTTAATGGGCTTGAAGGGAAATGCAGGCTGGCTTTCAGAGATAAAGGTACACATACACACACAAAACACACTATTTACCTTCCACTCTCCTGCACACACACACACACACACACACACACACACACACACACACACACACACACACACACACACACACACACACACACACACACACACACACACACACACACACACACACACACACACACACAGACAGACACACACACACACACACACACACACACACACACACACACAGACACACACACACACACACACACACACACACACACACACAGACACACACACACACACAGACACACACACACAGACACACACACACACACAGACACACACACACACACACAGACACACACACACACACACACACACACACACACACACACACCTCTCTGCTGTACTTGTGCATCTCCTATTCGTCGTAGTCAGAGGTATACAGAGGTGGTCAGAGGTGGTCAGAGAAAGACAGAGGAAGTCCTTCATAAAGACAAACTTTTACACACACACACCATCCTCCATCCACACACCCTCTCACACCTCTCCACTGTTCTCCTCTTCTCCTCTGGTTCTTCCAGGAGGAGTCAGAGGTGGATTTCCACAGCTACCCATCCACCAGCCTGCCAGACCTGGTCAGCCCCGCCTCCTCCTCTCCTTCTCCTAGCAATAACAAGGAGAACATGGAACCTCATCACGGCCTGACTTCCAGCAGCCTGAGCCTCTCTCTACCCACTACGGTATGTGTGTCTGGGGTGGGGGGTGGGGGGTGTTGTCTGTTATGTTAGCCTGCTGTCCAAGCATTTATCTGGTGTCTCCATCTCACGCCAACTGAAGCCAACAGACAAATGGGACAACCGTCGGATGTGTGCGAGGGCATGCACTGTTTGGGCTGGAGCGTAGGGGGTGTGTGTGTGTGTGTGTGTGTGTGTGTGTGTGTGTGAGAGAGAGACAGAGTGTTTTTTTCTTCTTGAGCATTTGGGATTGTTTTGGGCCTTCCCTGACTGGGTGCGTACCAGATCTCTACTGTCCTGTATCTGTCTTCACACAGTTTCTCCTCTTCTTAAAGGAGGCCAACAGCTCTTCTGTTCTCTGTTTTTTGGCCTCACAGGCAAAAAAAAAACATGGGTCTCAGGTTCATCAGCAGTTTTTCTGACCCGGAACGAGACGCTTGTGAGTGATTGTAATTTTGAGCTAGTTCCACTCCTCTCATGTAGCAGCCTTACCTAACTTCAGGAGCAGCTGAGAAATGATTCATTCACCTGCTGTAAGACGTTAGCTAGCTATCCCCCCCTATGCTGCCCACACTAGTCCCTAAAGCAGTGGTGGGGTCACTCTGTGTTATCTCTGTGCTTTAAATGGGCCAGGGGCCAGGGGCCAGGGTGTAACGTCTACTTTATCCCAAGGATGGGTGGTCATATAGCGGGGTTGGCTTGGTGGGTCGCCTGCCTGTTGACAGGATTAGTTAGGGAAGCGTTGAAAGGATGGAGCTTCTTCTGAATTGTACAGGACAGTCTCTCTCTCTGTCTCTCTCTCTTTCTCTCTCTCTTTCTCTCTCTCTTTCTCTCTCTCTCTCTCTCTCTCTCTCTCTCTCTCTCTCTATTCTCTCTCCCCCTCTCTCTCTCTCTCTCTTCCCCCCCTCTCTCTCTCTCTCTCTCTCTCTCTCTCCCTCCCTCCCTCTCTCTCTCCCCCCTCTCTCTCTCCCCCTCTCTCTCTCTCTCTCTCTCTCTCTCAGTGCATGCTGGGAGTGCTTTGTAGTTGAGAGGTCATGTGGCTCTGTCCTTACTTATTTTCTTGATTCTTTCCTTGGTCTTTTCTTTCATTGTTTATTTTCTATGGTGGAGGGTTAGCGCACTGTTAGTTTAGTGGTACCCACTGTTTTTGTTCAAAGTTTGGGAGGAAGAGGACGGAGTTTTAGTTTCCTGGGGTTTTGAACGGTGTGGTGTGAGCGATGGCTTCGCAGCCTAGGGCGGAGGAGACAGTGTCGTTACGGCGTGGATTCATGTGTGTTCCTCAGAATGGAGTTAAGGTGGAGGAGGTTCTGCTCACGGTCGGCGAACAGGTAGGAGCTGAATTTATACATTCTACATCCAGAATGAACAAAGCTGTGGTTGTGTTCATTCAAATATTACATTTAGTGGGCAGGCTGCTTGCTAGTGGAATATTTGTAAGGGATGTGTTGGTGCTGATTTCTCCTCTTTCTACCCCTTCGGCCAGGGTGGTAGTTGCAAATCTGCCTCCGTTTATTACGGATGATAAAATCCGGAAAGAGCTGAGTTGTTTTGGTAAGTTTGCCAGCGGTTTTCATGTACTGTCGGCAGGTTTTCAGGCAGACGCCTTTAAGCATGTTTTTTCGTTCCGGAGGCAAGTGTTCATGTTTCTGAATAACAATGAGCAACAGTTAAATGTGCATTTTAAAGTGAGGCATGAGGAGGGGCTGTACGCAGGGTTTGCCAGCACAGTTAATCTACGGTGCTTTGAGTGTGGGGATTTGGGGCATAAGAGCTTTGCGTGCCCACATAAAGGCCATAGACAAGGTGAGGGTTCAAGCACCAGTGGGGGAAATAGAGGTCAACGTGCAGGGGCCCATGAGGCACAGGCAGCAGAGGCTGGGCCTAGTCATGCTATAGATGGTGGTGTAGATGAGGCTGGGTCTAATGCTATAGATGGTGGTGTAGATGAGGCTGGGTCTAGTCATGCTATAGATGGTGGTGTAGATGAGGCTGGGTCTAGTCATGCTATAGATGGTGGTGTAGATGAGGCTGGGTCTAGTCATGCTATAGATGGTGGTGTAGATGAGACTGGGTCTAATGCTATATATGGTGGTGTAGATGAGGCTGGGTCTAGTCATGCTATAGATGGTGGTGTAGATGAGGCTGGGTCTAGTCATGCTATAGATGGTGGTGTAGATGAGGCTGGGTCTAGTCATGCTATAGATGGTGGTGTAGATGAGGCTGGGTCTAGTCATGCTATAGATTGTGGTATAGATGAGGCTGGGTCTAGTCATGCTATAGATGGTGGTGTAGATGAGGCTGGGTCTAGTCATGTTATAGATGGTGGTGTAGATGAGGCTGGGTCTAGTCATGCTATAGATTGTGGTGTAGATGAGGCTAGGCCTAGTCATGCTATAGATGGTGGTGTAGATGAGGCTGGGTCTAGTGATGCTATAGATGGTGGTGTAGATGAGGCTGGGCCTAGTCATGCTATAGATGGTTGTGTAGATGAGGCTGGGTCTAGTCATGTTATAGATGGTGGTGTAGATGAGGCTGGGTCTAGTCATGCTATAGATGGTGGTGTAGATGAGGCTGGGTCTAGTCATGCTATAGATGGTGGTGTAGATGAGGCTGGGTCTAGTCATGCTATAGATGGTGGTGTAGATGAGGCTGGGTCTAGTCATGCTATAGATGGTGGTGTAGATGAGGCTGGGCCTAGTCATGTTATAGATGGTGGTGTAGATGAGGCTGGGTCTAGTCATGCTATAGATGGTGGTGTAGATGAGGCTGGGCCTAGTCATGCTATAGATGGTGGTGTAGATGAGGCTGGGCCTAGTCATGCTATAGGTGGTGGTGTAGATGAGGCTGGGTCTAGTCATGCTATAGATGGTGTTGTAGATGAGGCCGGGCCTAGTCATGCTATAGATGGGGGTGTAGATGAGGCTGGGTCTAATGCTATAGATGGTGGTATAGATGAGGCTGGGCCTAGTCATGCTATAGATGGTGGTGTAGATGAGGCTGGGTCTAGTAATGTTATAGATGGTGGTGTAGATGAGGCTGGGCCTAGTCATGCTATAGATGGTGGTGTGGATGAGGCTGGGTCTAGACATGCTATAGATGGTGGGGTAGATGAGGCTGGGTCTAGTCATGCTATAGATGGTGGTGTAGATGAGGCTGGGTCTAGTCATGCTATAGATGGTGGTGTAGATGAGGCTGGGTCTAGTCATGCTATATATGGTGGTGTAGATGAGGCTGTGTCTAGTCATGCTATAGATGGTGGTGTAGATGAGGCTGGGTCTAGTCATGTTATAATTGGTGGTGTAGGTGAGGCTAGGTCTAGTCATGCTATAGATGGTGGTGTAGATGAGGCTGGGCCTAGTCATGCTATAGATGGTGGTGTAGATGAGGCTGGGTCTAGTCATGCTATAGATGGTGGTGTAGATGAGGCTGGGCCTAGTCATGCTATAGATGGTGGTGTAGATGAGGCTGGGTCTAATGCTATAGATGGTGGTGTAGATGAGGCTGGGTCTAGTCATGCTATAGATGGTGTTGTAGATGAGGCTGGGTCTAGTCATGCTATAGATGGTGGTGTAGATGAGGCTGGGACTAGTCATGCTATAGATGGTGGTGTAGATGAGGCTGGGTCTAGTCATGCTATAGATGGTGGTGTAGATGAGGCTGGGTCTAACGCTATAGATGGTGGTGTAGATGAGGCTGGGTCTAGCCATGCTATAGATGGTGGTGTAGATGAGGCTGGGTCTAGTCATGCTATAGATGGTGGTGTAGATGAGGCTGGGTCTAGTCATGCTATAGATGGTGGTGTAGATGAGGCTGGGTCTAGTCATGCTATAGATGGTGGTGTAGATGAGACTGGGTCTAGTCATGCTATAGATGGTGGTGTAGATGAGGCTGGGTCTAGTCATGCTATAGATGGTGGTGTAGATGAGGCTGGGTCTAGTCATGTTATAGATGGTGGTGTAGATGAGGCTGGGTCTAGTCATGCTATAGATGGTGGTGTAGATGAGGCTGGGCCTAGTCATGCTATAGATGGTGGTGTAGATGAGGCTGGGTCTAGTCATGCTATAGATTGTGGTATAGATGAGGCTGGGTCTAGTCATGCTATAGATGGTGGTGTAGATGAGGCTGGGTCTAGTCATGCTATAGATGGTGGTGTAGATGAGGCTGGGTCTAGTCATGCTATAGATGGTGGTGTAGATGAGGCTGGGTCTAATGCTATAGATGGTGGTGTAGATGAGGCTGGGTCTAATGCTATAGATGGTGGTGTAGATGAGGCTGGGTCTAGTCATGTTATAGATGGTGGTGTAGATGAGGCTGGGTCTAGTCATGCTATAGATTGTGGTGTAGATGAGGCTGGGCCTAGTCATGCTATAGATGGTGGTGTAGATGAGGCTGGGTCTAGTCATGCTATAGATGGTGGTGTAGATGAGGCTGGGCCTAGTCATGCTATAGATGGTGGTGTAGATGAGGCTGGGTCTAGTCATGTTATAGATGGTGGTGTAGATGAGGCTGGGTCTAGTCATGCTATAGATGGTGGTGTAGATGAGGCTGGGTCTAGTCATGCTATAGATGGTGGTGTAGATGAGGCTGGGTCTAGTCATGCTATAGATGGTGGTGTAGATGAGGCTGGGTCTAATGCTATAGATGGTGGTGTAGATGAGGCTGGGTCTAGTCATGCTATAGATGGTGGTGTAGATGAGGCTGGGTCTAGTCATGCTATAGATGGTGGTGTAGATGAGGCTGGGTCTAGTCATGCTATAGATGGTGGTGTAGATGAGGCTGGGCCTAGTCATGTTATAGATGGTGGTGTAGATGAGGCTGGGTCTAGTCATGCTATAGATGGTGGGGTAGATGAGGCTGGGTCTAGTCATGCTATAGATGGTGGTGTAGATGAGGCTGGGTCTAGTCATGCTATAGATGGTGGTGTAGATGAGTCTGGGTCTAGTCATGCTATAGATGGTGGTGTAGATGAGGCTGTGTCTAGTCATGCTATAGATGGTGGTGTAGATGAGGCTGGGTCTAGTCATGTTATAGATGGTGGTGTAGGTGAGGCTGGGTCTAGTCATGCTATAGATGGTGGTGTAGATGAGGCTGGGCCTAGTCATGCTATAGATGGTGGTGTAGATGAGGCTGGGTCTAGTCATGCTATAGATGGTGGTGTAGATGAGGCTGGGCCTAGTCATGCTATAGATGTGGGTGTAGATGAGGCTGGGTCTAGTCATGTTATAGATGGTGGTGTAGGTGAGGCTGGGTCTAGTCATGTTATAGATGGTGGTGTAGGTGAGGCTGGGTCTAGTCATGCTATAGATGGTGGTGTAGATGAGGCTGGGTCTAGTCATGCTATAGATGGTGGTGTAGATGAGGCTGAGTCTAGTCATGCTATAGATGGTGTTGTAGATGAGGCTGGGTCTAGTCATGCTATAGATGGTGGTGTAGATGAGGCTGGGCCTAGTCATGCTATAGATGGTGGTGTAGATGAGGTTGGGCCTAGTCATGCTATGGATGGTGGTGTAGATGAGGCTGGGCCTAGTCATGCTATGGATAGTGGTGTAGATGAGGCTGGGCCTAGTCATGCGACAGATGGTGGTGTAGATGAGGCTGGGCCTAGTCATGCTATAGATGGTGGTGTAGATGAGGCTGGGTCTAGTCATGCTATAGATGGTGGTGTAGATGCGGCTGGGTCTAGTCATACTATAGATTGTGGTATAGATGAGGCTGGGCCTAGTCATGCTATAGATGGTGGTGTAGATGAGGCTGGGTCTAGTCATGCTGTAGATGGTGGGGTAGATGAGGCTGGGCCCTAGTTATGCTATAGATGGTGGTGTAGATGAGGCTGGGTCTAGTCATGCTATAGATGGTGGTGTAGATGAGGCTGGGCCTAGTCATGTTATAGATGGTGGTGTAGATGAGGCTGGTCTATCCATGCTATAGATGGTGGTGTAGATGAGGCTGGGTCTACATGCTATAGATGGTGGTGTAGATGAGGCTGGGTCTAGTCATGCTATAGATGGTGGTGTAGATGAGGCTGGGTCTAGTCATGCTATAGATGGTGGTGTAGATGAGGCTGGGTCTAGTCATGCTATAGATGGTGGTGTAGATGAGGCTGTGTCTAGCCATGCTATAGATGGTGGTGTAGATGAGGCTGGGTCTAGTCATGCTATAGATGGTGGTGTAGATGAGGCTAGGTCTAGTCATGCTATAGATGGTGGTGTAGATGAGGCTGGGCCTAGTCATGCGTATAGATGGTGGTGTAGATGAGGCTGGGTCTAGTCATGCTATAGATGGTGGTGTAGATGAGGCTTGGCCTAGTCATGCTATAGATGGTGGTGTAGATGAGGCTGGGTCTAGTCATGTTATAGATGGTGGTGTAGGTGAGGCTGGGTCTAGTCATGTTATAGATGGTGGTGTAGGTGAGGCTGGGTCTAGTCATGCTATAGATGGTGGTGTAGATGAGGCTGGGTCTAGTCACACTATAGATGGTGGTGTAGATGAGGCTGGGTCTAGTCATGCTATAGATGGTGTTGTAGATGAGGCTGGGTCTAGTCCTGCTATAGATGGTGGTGTAGATGAGGCTGGGACTAGTCATGCTATAGGTGGTGGTGTAGATGAGGCTGGCTAGTTATGCTATAGATGGTGGTGTAGGTGAGGCTGGGTCTAGTAATGTTATAGATGGTGGTGTAGATGAGGCTGGGTCTAGTCATGCATAGATTGTGGTATAGATGAGGCTGGGTCTAGTCATGCTATAGATGGTGGATGTAGATGAGGCTGGGTCTAGTCACTGCTATAGATGGTGGTGTAGATGAGGCTGGGTCTAATGCTATAGATGGTGGTGTAGATGAGGCTGGGTCTAGCCATGCTATAGATGGTGGTGTAGATGAGGCTGGGTCTAGTCATGTTATAGATGGTGGTGTAGATGAGGCTGGGTCTAGTCATGCTATAGATGGTGGTGTAGATGAGGCTGGGTCTAGTCATGCTATAGATGGTGGTGTAGATGAGACTGGGTCTAGTCATGCTATAGATGGTGGTGTAGATGAGGCTGGGCCTAGTCATGCTATAGATGGTGGTGTAGATGAGGCTGGGTCTAGTCATGTTATAGATGGTGGTGTAGATGAGGCTGGGTCTAGTCATGTTATAGATGGTGGTGTAGATGAGGCTGGGTCTAGTCATGCTATAGATGGTGGTGTAGATGAGGCTGGGTCTAGTCACACTATAGATGGTGGTGTAGATGAGGCTGGGTCTAGTCATGCTATAGATGGTGTTGTAGATGAGGCTGGGTCTAGTCATGCTATAGATGGTGGTGTAGATGAGGCTGGGACTAGTCATGCTATAGATGGTGGTGTAGATGAGGCTGGGTCTAGTTATGCTATAGATGGTGGTGTAGGTGAGGCTGGGTCTAGTAATGTTATAGATGGTGGTGTAGATGAGGCTGGGTCTAGTCATGCTATAGATTGTGGTATAGATGAGGCTGGGTCTAGTCATGCTATAGATGGTGGTGTAGATGAGGCTGGGTCTAGTCATGCTATAGATGGTGGTGTAGATGAGGCTGGGTCTAATGCTATAGATGGTGGTGTAGATGAGGCTGGGTCTAGCCATGCTATAGATGGTGGTGTAGATGAGGCTGGGTCTAGTTATGTTATAGATGGTGGTGTAGATGAGGCTGGGTCTAGTCATGCTATAGATGGTGGTGTAGATGAGGCTGGGTCTAGTCATGCTATAGATGGTGGTGTAGATGAGACTGGGTCTAGTCATGCTATAGATGGTGGTGTAGATGAGGCTGGGTCTAGTCATGCTATAGATGGTGGTGTAGATGAGGCTGGGTCTAGTCATGTTATAGATGGTGGTGTAGATGAGGCTGGGTCTAGTCATGCTATAGATGGTGGTGTAGATGAGGCTGGGCCTAGTCTTGCTATAGATGGTGGTGTAGATGAGGCTGGGTCTAGTCATGCTATAGATTGTGGTATAGATGAGGCTGGGTCTAGTCATGCTATAGATGGTGGTGTAGATGAGGCTGGGTCTAGTCATGCTATAGATGGTGGTGTAGATGAGGCTGGGTCTAGTCATGCTATAGATGGTGGTGTAGATGAGGCTGGGTCTAATGCTATAGATGGTGGTGTAGATGAGGCTGGGTCTAATGCTATAGATGGTGGTGTAGATGAGGCTGGGTCTAGTCATGTTATAGATGGTGGTGTAGATGAGGCTGGGTCTAGTCATGCTATAGATTGTGGTGTAGATGAGGCTGGGCCTAGTCATGCTATAGATGGTGGTGTAGATGAGGCTGGGTCTAGTCATGCTATAGATGGTGGTGTAGATGAGGCTGGGCCTAGTCATGCTATAGATGGTGGTGTAGATGAGGCTGGGTCTAGTCATGTTATAGATGGTGGTGTAGATGAGGCTGGGTCTATTCATGCTATAGATGGTGGTGTAGATGAGGCTGGGTCTAGTCATGCTATAGATGGTGGTGTAGATGAGGCTGGGTCTAGTCATGCTATAGATGGTGGTGTAGATGAGGCTGGGTCTAATGCTATAGATGGTGGTGTAGATGAGGCTGGGTCTAGTCATGCTATAGATGGTGGTGTAGATGAGGCTGGGTCTAGTCATGCTATAGATGGTGGTGTAGATGAGGCTGGGTCTAGTCATGCTATAGATGGTGGTGTAGATGAGGCTGGGCCTAGTCATGTTATAGATGGTGGTGTAGATGAGGCTGGGTCTAGTCATGCTATAGATGGTGGGGTAGATGAGGCTGGGTCTAGTCATGCTATAGATGGTGGTGTAGATGAGGCTGGGTCTAGTCATGCTATAGATGGTGGTGTAGATGAGTCTGGGTCTAGTCATGCTATAGATGGTGGTGTAGATGAGGCTGTGTCTAGTCATGCTATAGATGGTGGTGTAGATGAGGCTGGGTCTAGTCATGTTATAGATGGTGGTGTAGGTGAGGCTGGGTGTAGTCATGCTATAGATGGTGGTGTAGATGAGGCTGGGCCTAGTCATGCTATAGATGGTGGTGTAGATGAGGCTGGGTCTAGTCATGCTATAGATGGTGGTGTAGATGAGGCTGGGCCTAGTCATGCTATAGATGTGGGTGTAGATGAGGCTGGGTCTAGTCATGTTATAGATGGTGGTGTAGGTGAGGCTGGGTCTAGTCATGTTATAGATGGTGGTGTAGGTGAGGCTGGGTCTAGTCATGCTATAGATGGTGGTGTAGATGTGGCTGGGTCTAGTCATGCTATAGATGGTGGTGTAGATGAGGCTGGGTCTAGTCATGCTATAGATGGTGTTGTAGATGAGGCTGGGTCTAGTCATGCTATAGATGGTGGTGTAGATGAGGCTGGGCCTAGTCATGCTATAGATGGTGGTGTAGATGAGGTTGGGCCTAGTCATGCTATGGATGGTGGTGTAGATGAGGCTGGGCCTAGTCATGCTATGGATGGTGGTGTAGATGAGGCTGGGCCTAGTCATGCGACAGATGGTGGTGTAGATGAGGCTGGGCCTAGTCATGCTATAGATGGTGGTGTAGATGAGGCTGGGTCTAGTCATGCTATAGATGGTGGTGTAGATGAGGCTGGGTCTAGTCATGCTATAGATTGTGGTATAGATGAGGCTGGGCCTAGTCATGCTATAGATGGTGGTGTAGATGAGGCTGGGTCTAGTCATGCTGTAGATGGTGGGGTAGATGAGGCTGGGCCTAGTTATGCTATAGATGGTGGTGTAGATGAGGCTGGGTCTAGTCATGCTATAGATGGTGGTGTAGATGAGGCTGGGTCTAGTCATGCTATAGATGGTGGTGTAGATGAGGCTGGGTCTAATGCTATAGATGGTGGTGTAGATGAGGCTGGGTCTAGTCATGCTATAGATGGTGGTGTAGATGAGGCTGGGTCTAGTCATGCTATAGATGGTGGTGTAGATGAGGCTGGGTCTAGTCATGCTATAGATGGTGGTGTAGATGAGGCTGGGCCTAGTCATGTTATAGATGGTGGTGTAGATGAGGCTGGGTCTAGTCATGCTATAGATGGTGGTGTAGATGAGGCTGGGTCTAGTCATGCTATAGATGGTGGTGTAGATGAGGCTGGGTCTAGTCATGCTATAGATGGTGGTGTAGATGAGTCTGGGTCTAGTCATGCTATAGATGGTGGTGTAGATGAGGCTGTGTCTAGTCATGCTATAGATGGTGGTGTAGATGAGGCTGGGTCTAGTCATGTTATAGATGGTGGTGTAGGTGAGGCTGGGTCTAGTCATGCTATAGATGGTGGTGTAGATGAGGCTGGGCCTAGTCATGCTATAGATGGTGGTGTAGATGAGGCTGGGTCTAGTCATGCTATAGATGGTGGTGTAGATGAGGCTGGGCTAGTCATGCTATAGATGTGGGTGTAGATGAGGCTGGGTCTAGTCATGTCTATAGATGGTGGTGTAGGTGAGGCTGGGTCTAGTCATGTTATAGATGGTGGTGTAGGTGAGGCTGGGTCTAGTCATGCTATAGATGGTGGTGTAGATGAGGCTGGGTCTAGTCATGCTATAGATGGTGGTGTAGATGAGGCTGGGTCTAGTCATGCTATAGATGGTGTTGTAGATGAGGCTGGGTCTAGTCATGCTATAGATGGTGGTGTAGATGAGGCTGGGCCTAGTCATGCTATAGATGGTGGTGTAGATGAGGTTGGGCCTAGTCATGCTATGGATGGTGGTGTAGATGAGGCTGGGCCTAGTCATGCTATG
>NW_025536131.1:0-67912 GCF_020615455.1 Coregonus clupeaformis | reverse complement strand
CGATCGTCGGTAAGAGAGGAGGACCAAGGCGCAGCTGATGCAGGCAAACATACTCTTTATTTAGCGATACACAACCAAAAACAACAAAAATGATAACAGGACAGTTCACGTATCAACACAAACCAACTAGAAACAAGATCCCACAACTACCGTGGGAAAACAACAGCCGTTTAAATGTGGTTCCCAATCAGAGACAACCAGCCACAGCTGACACTCGCTGCCTCTGATTGAGAAAACCACACGGCCATACATAGAAATGAAACACCTAGAACTACAACACAGAAATCTACACACCCTGGCTCAACATAACAGTGTCCCCAGAGCCAGGGCGTGACAGCACTCCCCCTAAAGGCTTGCGGACTCCGACCGTGCACAACCAAATACCACAGGGGATGGACCGGTGGGCACTCCGCCTAGGCGGCGGATCCGGCCCGGGCTGATCCCCGCCCCCTCTCCAACCCCCAAAGTACCTGGTTCAGCCCGAGCCCGGCTGGCTGGGAGCTGGACTGCACACTGGTGGAGCGGATTGCTCTAGCTCCGGCGTGAAGCGATCTGACCGGCTGTGTCGACCAGGCACGGGACGTCCGGATTGACGACGCACACCACTGGCTTGGTGCGGGAACAGGTACCACAGGCCGCCTGGATGTTACGCACACCACTGGCTTGGTGTGGGAGCAGGAGCGGGCCGGACCGGTTGGCGATGATGCACCATGACTGGCTTGGCGCGGGAGCAGGAACGCCCGGGACCGGTAAGGGACGACGCACACCACTGGCTTGGTGGTGGAAGAATAGCACTGTGCCGGCCGTGCCCGTGGACCGACGCACACCACTGGCTTTCGGTGTGGGGAGCAGGAGCCGGCCGACCGGCCGGGCTGCGCACTATTGGCTTGGTGCGGGGAGCAGGAACGGGCCGGACCGAGTTGGCAACGCCGCACTCATTGGCTTGGAGCGGGAAACAGGAACAGGACGGGCCGGTGCGACGCGCACCATTGGCTTGGTGCAGGGTGCAGGAGCAGGCCGGGGCCGAGGCTGGCGACGCGCACCATAGGCTTGGTGCAGGGTGCAGGAGCAGGCCGGGCCGGGCTAGCGCACGCGCACCATAGGCTTGGTGCGGGGAGCAGGAGCGGGCCGGACCGATACTGGGGACACACACCACTGGCCCTACGCAGGGATCTGGAACGGCCGGACCGGACTGGTAACACACCCCAGTACCTCTCGCCGTGCCTCTACACCTTCCATCCCCTCTTCGACCAGTGGCCCCCATAACCTGGCGGCCTCCTCTGCCAACCCGCTGGGCCGCTCTCGCGGTCTCCCGCTGGCCCGTCGTCCACGGCGTTAGCCCCCCTAAAAATGTATGGGCTTCACTCCTACCCGTGGACCAGGTCTCCATACTTCTCGCCAGCCTTTCGCCCTTCTGCTTCCACGTCAAGCCCCTCTCTTCCTCACCCGGCTTGACCCAGTCGAGGAGGCGCTGGATATCCGCTAGGGATTTCCCTGGCGATGGCTCCTGACCCGCTGCTTGGTCCAGTTCTGGTGGGATCTTCTGTCACTGATCGTCGGTAAGAGAGGAGGACCAAGGCGCAGCGTTGCAGGCAAACATACTCTTTATTTAGCGATACACGACCAAAACAATAACGTGACAGTTCACAGTCTAACACAAACCAACTAGAAACAAGATCCCACAACTACTGTGGGAAAACAGCCTGTTTAAATGTGGTTCCCAATCAAAGACAACCAGCCACAGCTGACACTCGTTGCTCTGATTGAGAACCACACTGGCCAACATAGAAATGAAACACCTAGAACTACAACACAGAAATCTACACACCCTGGCTCAACATAACAGTGTCCCCAGAGCCAGGGCGTGACAAAGATCGACCCAAACATCTTGTGGATTCAATACACCTTTCAATACACCCACCTTTACCCTTGAAAAACACAATTGAAAGAATTAACAATGAAAGAATGTCACCTTTGAGCTCAAAGCAATTGCTCACTTTGCTCACAAAACAAGTTTTGCACCAAGAACGGTACAGATGTCTTTCACAATTGGCTATACATCAGACTTCTCCAAAGTGACGATCTTTAAACATATTCTGTAAGTTACAGTTCATTGTGAAGTGTTTTTCCAATACAATTCATGTACTGCCTGTTTTGTCACCCATTTTCTACTTTAATACATGTATTTTATAAATATACTGAGTATACAAAACATTAAGGACACCTGCTCTTTCCATGACATAGACTGACCAGATGAATCCATGTGAAAAGCTATGATCCCTTATTGATGTCACTTCAATCAGTGTAGATGAAGGGGAGGAGACAGGTTAAAGAATGATTTTTAAGCCTTGAGACAATTGAGACATGGATTGTGTATGTGTGCCATTCAGAGGGTGAATGGGCAAGACAAAATATTCAAGTGCCTTTGAATGGGGTATGGTAGTAGGTAGTAGGTGGCAGGTGCACCGGTTTGCTGGGTTGTTCACACTAAACAGTTTCCCGTGTGTGTCAAGAATGGTCCACCACCCAAAGGACATCCAGACAACTTGACACAACTGTGGGAAGCATTGGAGTCAACATGGGCCAGCATCCCTGTTGAACACATTCAACACCTTGTAGAGTCCATGCCCTGACGAATTGAGCTTGTTCTGAGGGCAAAGTGAGATTTGAAGTGTCAAAGCTAAACAAAGCCTAACAGTTTATCAAAGAAATTCAGATTTCATTGGCATTGCATAATGAATTAAGTAAATGTTTAATTAATTTGTGGATTGCACTGGGTATATCTCAAATTATAGTTTGTATTGCCTGTCTCTATACTGTGATGAGTAGTGTGAGTTTGAAGCATATTTATTACAATTTCCCTGATGAACAACATCTGTAAATGGTATTCCCGAGTGGCGCAGTAGTCCAAGGCACTGCATCGCAGTGCTAGCTGTGCCACTAGAGATCCTGGTTCGAGTCCAGGCCTCTGTCGCAGCCGGCCGCGACCGGAGACCCATGGGCGGCGCACAATTGGTCCAAGCGTCGCCCAAGGTAGGGGAGGGTTTGGCCGGCAGGGGATGTGGGTTTGTTTCCAACGGGGGCCAGTATGAAAAAAATAAAAAACATGTATGCATAAGTCGCTCTGGATAAGAGTGTCTGCTAAATGATTACAATGTAAAAAATGTATTATGACATTAAATGCGAGGAAATGAAAAACACTGATACTGTATATACAGTTACACCAAAACATACAGTATATGTATTCATATTAACATATATATTTACAAAACATCCACACCGAATAGTCTTACATGATGACTTCTTAGACAATGTACAAATGTATGGATAAAAAGTACTATGCAACATTCAGTGAAGCTGAAACATGTATTTATGGTGCCATTGCAGTGTAGGTACTAGTTACTGAACATACTGTACAATATAAGTGGTATGTGAACGTTGTCCATTGAAATGAAACGTAACATATATTAGCTAGATTGGCAAACCAAAACTACAGTAAGGGATTGTGCTAAAACCTGCCTTCCCTGAAGAATTTGAATAAAATGGCTGATACAATATCAAACTATTCACTTAGTCATACTCATACTGGTCATTTATGACTGTGTATGCATTTATTCATTGATTTGTACATTTAGCTATGAATCATCTAGACTCTCACACTTTTACATTAGCCACTGAATATCATTAGCAAATAATCTATTAATATCCTTATGTTTCAGTTCCTATGTTTACTGTACCGAGTACCTGTGTAGACCAGTGCTCAATAATAAGTCACATCCTGACTATTGTAAACATCTCCTCTCAGGCTCAGGCTGATCCCACTCACTGATCACTACACACATTGAATGATTGTATTCTTCTATTCTTCTTCTTCTCCTTCTTCTTCTTCTGTTCTGATCGATCCATTAACTGTTCCCATGTAGACATACATCATTGCTCCCATACAGTGATCCAATACAATGTCACTGACTGTACAAGGGTTGCAAAATCCCGCAACTTTCCCAAAAATTCCAAGGTTTCCAGAAATCCTGGTTGGAGGATTTCGGATTTCCTGCTTATTACTTCCTGATTCTGGCAATCTTTCAACCGGTTTTCTGGATTTTTGCAACCCCTACCCTGTACATTGATTCAATACACTGTTCCTGCCTTTACACTGTTCAAATTCAGTGATCCAATACACAGTTCTTCCTATACACCATTATTGTACCCTGATCCATACACTGCTCTCATACCATCTTCCACTGGCCATACCAAGTCTCCCTTGGAAAAGGGGTCTTGTTAAATAAAGGGGTTCAACAAACAAAATGTGTCTAAAACGGGCCTCAGTGGGCGGCCATATTGGCAGGCAGCAGCTCCTGAGCTCTGATCCTGCTGGGGTCTCTCAGGGCCAATCTCAGACTAACACTACCCCTCTGTGGTGCTAGTGGGTTTGACCCGGAACTTCCTGTGGACCGGCCGCATGGCCACGATGAGCTGCCTCTTGAAGGTCTCCTACTCCAACACAATGTAGAGGAACGGGTTGATGCAGCTGTTAATGTAGCCCATGCTAATGGCTATGTTGTAGGCATAGGAGAAGGCTCGGCTGGGGTTCTGGACTCCAACGTGAACCAGCTGGAGGATGTAGTAAGGGGCCCAGCAGATGAAGAAAGCCAGGCAGATGGCCACCGCCATACGGGTTACTTTCTTGGTGCGCACCCTCAGGCTCCTGGGGGGCAAGGGGGCCACACTGGTGGCCATGTGCTGGAGGATCTTGAAAAGACCACGCACATGATGAGGAGAGGCAGGGCGAAAGCCAGACAAACTGGTAGAGAGTGAACCAGTAGATGTCAGTGGCCGGATTGGGAAGAAGCAGGGCACAGCCCACAAGGTCGCCAGGCAGAGGCATGAGGCCGCGTACATCCACACCGGGATGATGGTCAGCAACGACAGCGTCCATACTAGACCGATAACTCCTGGTTGCCACGCATGGCGTCCGAATGTAGTTGAAGCGGATGGGGTGGACCGTGGCCAGGTAAGCGGTCCAGAGTCATGACCGTGAGGATGTAGGTGCTCACTATCTGGCTGTTGGAGTCCAGCGCGGTGATGACAGTGCACATAGTGGCGCCGAAGCACCACGCAACCGTTGCCCATCAACTGGTGGATGAGGAAGGGCATCCCGAGGAGGAAGAGGAGGTCGACGATGGAGAGATTGAAAATGAAGATGTCGGGGGACGGTCTGTGGCGCGGCACTTGGTCTTCTTCAGGATGGTGTAGATGACCATGCAGTTACCCATAATGCCCAGGAAACAGATGATGCCAAATATGATGGGCAAGATGGCGTTGTTGTAGTAGGCATCATGATCCCCACCTATTGGGACACAAGAGCAGCAGAGGAGAATGTTATTAAAGTACCAGTATGATATATCATATATCCATAAATCAAACCTGTCAAGCATCAATTTACGTAGCCTGGCTGCCGCGACACAGGTGGTACACTCTTAGAAGGAAAGGTACCTGGAAGAACCTTTTGGGTTGCCACACCGGCGGAACCTTTCCAGTTGAAAAAGGTTCCTCAGGAACCTCTCTGAAAAGGGTATTCGAGGAACCCCTGTGTTCCTAAAATGTGATAGGTCCCATGTGGCTCAGTTGGTAGAGCATGGCTCTTGCAATGCTAGGGTTCTGAGTTTGATTCCCACAGGGGACCAGGACAAAAATGCATGCACTCACTACCTACTGTAAGTCGTTCTGGATAAGAGCGTTTCCTAAATGACTCCAATGTAAAGGTTCAAACCAGTGGCGGCTGCTGATTAGCTGAAGGCTCGGGGTGGTTATAAGTTGTCAGCATGAGCAGAAATATGATGCCAAGTTTCAATCTACCGGTAGTTTCTTTGAGAAGATATACACCACATGGCAAAAGTATGCTTGCTCGAACATCTCATTCCAAAATCAAGGGCATTAATATGGATGTGGGAAGGCTTTCCACTAGATGTTGGAACAATAAATGCAGGTACTTGCTTCCATTCAGCCACAAGAGCATTAGTGAGGTCGGGCACTAATGTTGGGCGAATAGGCCTGGCTCGCAGTCGGCGTTCCAATTCAACCCAAAGGTGTTCGATGGGGTTGAGGTCAGGGCTCTGTGCAGGCCAGTCAAGTTCTTTCACACCGATCTCGACAAACCATTTCTGTATGGACCTCGCTTTGTGCATGGGGGCATTGTCATGCTGAAACAGAAAAGGGCCTTCCCCAAACTGTTGCCACAAATTTGGAAGCACAGAGTCGTCTACAATGGAATTGTATGCTGGAGCGTTAACATTTCCCTTCACTGGAACTAAGGAGCCTAGCCCGAACCATGAAAAACAGCCCCAGACCATTATTCCACCAAACTTTACAGTTGGCATTATGCAGATTCCTCCGTCGGACTGCCAGATGGTGAAGCATGATTCATCACTCCAGAGAACACGTTTCCAATGCTCCAGAGTCCAATGGCAGCAAGCTTTACACCACTCCAGCCGACACATGGCATTGCGCATGGTGATCTTAGGCTTGTGTGCGGCTCCTCTGCCATGGAAACCCATTTCATGAAGATCCCGATGAACAGTTCTTGTGCTGACATTGTTTCCAAAGGCAGTTTGGAACTCAGTAGTGAGTGCTGCAACCGAGGACAGACGATTTTTACACGCTATGCATCAGTACTCAGCGGTCCCATTCTGTGAGCTTGTGTGGCCTATCACTTAGCGGCTGAGCCGTTGTTGCTCCTAGACGTTTCCACTTCACAATAACATCACTTACAGTTGACCGGGCAGCTCTAGCAGGGCAGACATTTGACGAACTGACTTGTTGGAACAGTGGCATCCTATGACAGTGCCACGTTGAAAATCACTGAGCTCTTCAGTATGGGCCATTCTACTGCCAATGTGTGTCTATGGAGATTACATGGCTGTGTGCTCGATTTTATACATCTGTCAGCAACGGGTGTGGCTGAAATAGACTAATCCACTAATTTGAAGGGGTGTACACATACTTACTACAAATGTTGTGCACAAATTTGTTTAAATCCCTGTTAGTGAGCAATTCTCCTTTGCAAAGATAATCCATCCACCTGACAGGTGTGGCATATCAAGAAGCTGATTAAACAGCATGATCATTACACAGATGCTGAGGAGTATTTCTGTCTGTAATAAAGCCCTTTTGTGGGAAAAACTTATTCTGATTGGCTGGGCCTTTTCCCCACAAAAGGGCTTTATTACAGACAGAAATACTTCTGATTGGCTGGGCCTGGCTCCCCAGTGGGTGGGGCTGCACCATGGCTGCACCCTGCCCAGTCATGTGAAATCCATAGATTAGGCCTAATGAATTTATTTCAGTTTACATATTTCCTTATATGAACTGTAACTCAGTAAAATCTTTGAAATTGTTGCATGTTGCATTTATATTTTTGTTCAGTGTAACTATTCAAATATAATATTAATAAAATAACTATTCCAACTTCGGGATTTGCATAGGCTCTTGAGCAACTCATACACCTCTGTCAGCCTCATTAAAACTACAAAATGTCGAATTTAAAGACACACCCCTACTAAGCCACGCCTCCACTCCAGGGTTCCTCCAGGAACCCGATGCTACGTTGAACCTTAAAGGTTCCTCCAAAACCTAAACTAACCAAAGGTGCAAATATGAACCATCGACTAGCAATGGTTCCTTGAGGAACTCCAGAGGTTCCTTGAGGATCTCCAGGGTTCCTCAAGTCACTACTAATTCTAAGAGTGTAGAGCTGTGACTCACTGGTCTGGACAGGAGGACGCATTGATTGGTTCTCTCAAATGTAATTTTTTCCCTGGGGGGTTGAGACCTAGCCTCATACGGTGCCTTCAGAAAGTATTCACCACCCTTGACTTTTTCCAAATGTTGTTGTGTTACAGCCTGAATTTAAAATGGAATACATTGAGATTTGTTGTCACTGGCCAACACACAATACCCCATGATGTCAAAGTGGAATTATGTTTTTAGAAATGTTTACTAATTAATTAAAAATGAAAACCTGAAATGTCTTGAGTCAATAAGTATTCAACCCCTTTGTTATGGCTAGCCTAAATAAGTTCAGGAGTAAAAAATGTGCTTAACAAGTCACATAATACATTGCATGGACTCACCCTGTGTGCAATAATAGTGTTTAACACGATTTTTGAATGACTACCTCATCTCCGTACCCCACACATACAATGATCTGTAAGGTCCCTCAGTCAAGCAGTGAATGTTAATCACAGATTCAACCACAAAGACCAGGGAGGTTATCCAATGCCTCGCAAAAAAAGGGTGCCTATTGGCAGATGGGGGAAAAAAGACATTGAATATCCCTTTGAGCATGGTGAAGTTATTAATTACACTTTGGATGGTGTATCAATACACACAGTCACTACAAAGATACAGGCGTTCTTCCTAACTCAGTTGCCAGAGAGGAAGGAAACCGCTCAGAGATTTCAGAGGTTAATGGCTGTGATAGGAGAAAACTGAGGATGGATCAACAACATTGTAGTTACTCCACAATACTAACCTAATTGACAGACTGAAAAAGAAAGAAGCCTGTCCAAAACATGCATCCTGTTTGCAACAAGTCACTAAAGTAATACTGCAAGAAATGTGGCTTGTCTTGAATACAAAGTGTTATGTTTGGGGAAAATCCAATACAACATATTACTGAGTAGCACTCTCTCCATATTCTCAAGCATAGTGGTGGCTGCATCATGTTATGGGTATGCTTGTAATCGTTAAGGACTGAGGGAGTTTTTTCAGGATAAAAAATTAATGGAATGGACCTAAGAACAGGCAAAATCCTAGAGGAAAACCTGGTTCAGTTTGCTTTCCACCAGACACTGGGAGATTAATTCACCTTTTAGCAGGACAATAACCTAAAACACAAGGCCAAATCTACACTGGAGCTGCTTACCAAGAAGACAGTGAATATTCCTGAGGGGCTGAGTTACAGTTTTGACTTAAATCTGCTTGAAAATCTATGGCAAGACCTGAAAATGGTTGTCTAGCAATGATCAACAACCCATTTGACAGAGGTTGAAGAATTTTGAAAAGAATAATGAGCAAATGTTGCACAATCCAGGTGTGGAAAGTTCTTAGAGACTTACCCAGAAAGACTCACAGCTGTAATTGCTGCCAAAGGTGATTCTAACATGTATTGACTCAGGTGTTTGAATACTTATGTAATCAATATATATTAGTGTTTTATTTTTTCTTCAGCTTTGACATTACACAGTGTTTTGTGTAGGTTGTTGACAAAAAAAATTACAATTAAATCCATTTTAATCCCACTTTGTAACACAACAAAATGTGGAAAAAGTTATGTGTGAATACTTTCTGAAGGTATTGTTCTTCTGGAAAGTATTCAGACCCCTTGACTTTTCCACATTATGTTACGTTCCAGTCTTATTCTAAAATCTACACAAAAATACCCCATAATGACAAAGTGAAAACAGGTTTTTAGAAATTTTGGCAATATGTTAAAAAAATACAAAAGTATTCAGACCCTTTGCTATGAGACTCGAAATTGAGCTCAGGTGCATCCTGTTTCCATTGATCAACCTTGAGATGTTTCTACAACTTGATTGGACTCCACCTGTGGTAAATTCAATTGATTGGATATGATTTGGAAAGGCACACACCTGTCTATATAAGGTCCCACAGTTGACAGTGCACGTCAGAGCAAAACCAAGCCATGAGGTCGAAGGAATTGTCCATAGAGCTCCGAGACAGGATTGTGTCGAGGTACAGATCTGGGGAAGGGTACCAAAACATTTCTGCAGCATTGAAGGTCCCCAAGAACACAGTGGCCTCCATCATTCTTAAATGGAAGAAGTTTGGAACCACCAACACTCTTTCTAGAGCTGACCGCCCAGCCAATCTGAGCAATCGGGGGAGAAGGGCCTTGGTCAGGAGGTGACCAAGAACCCGATGGTCACTCTGACAGAGCTCTAGAATTCCTCTGTGGAGATGGGAGAACCTTCCAGAAGAACAACCATCTCTGCAGCACTCCACCAATCAGGCCTTTATGGTAGAGTGGCCAGACGGAAGCCACTCCTCAGTAAAAGGCACATGACAGCCCGCTGGAGTTTGCCAAAAGGCACCTAAACTCTCTCAGACCATGAGAAACAAGATTCTCTGGTTTGATGAAACCAAGATTTAACTCTTTGGCCTGAATGCCAAGCGTCACGTCTGGAGGAAATCTTGCACTATCCCTACAGTGAAGCATGGTGGTGGCAGCATCATGCTGCAGCGATATCAGCAGCAGGGCCTGGTAGACTAGTCTGCAATCGGGACAACGATGAACAGAGAGATCCTTGATGAGAGACTAGTCAGGATCGAGGGAAAAGATGAAAGGAGCAAAGTACAGAAAGATCCTTGATGAAAAACTGCTCCAAAGCAGGACCTCAGACTGGGGCGAAGGTTCACCTTTCAACAGGACAACGACCCTAAGCACACAGCCAAGACAACGCTGTTGAAAAGTTCAAGGGGTCTGAATACTTTCTGAAGGCACTGTATATACCAGATTCATGTAAACTTGGGGATCAGGCTGCTCATTGAGATCTCTAACTGTTTTGAAAACAGCCCCTTCATTATCAACGCATCTTGCCGACAACATTAAAACAGCCTTTCCAGACTCTGGAAGTCAGGACTTCGAGTTTGGTATCATCCAGACTATAATTTATGAGCAGCAGAGGATAAATAAAGTAAGTAAAGTATGATATACAGTATAGTTGTCAGCTTCCTGCTTCCCCTGTTTGTCTCCTGGCCTCTAGAGGTCAGCTGTGTCCCCTTGCCCCTTAGTTTTTCCTCATGCGTCCTGTCTATGTGTCTCCTGCTTTGTCCCACCGTATCAGTCCTAGTAAGTTATTCGAAGTTATCTTTAGTTTGTTTTTCTCCCCTCGGGGAGTTGTTTTGTTTTGCCTCCTGTTTTGGAACATTAAATCTACTTACCTGGAGTATTGCCTGGGGTGTTTCATTTGGGTCCTACAACATCTCCTCTGTGGCTAAGGGGTAGTACCCCCAGCTCTACACATTTGAGACCGGAGTTCTAGCCCGGCTTGTGACAGAATAACCAAGTCAATCATGGACCCAGAAACACTCAGTTCCCAGGACCTGTTGGCGGTGATCATCCGACATGAGGCTTCTTTCCAGCGCCATGAAGCCGTTCTCAGCCGACAAGAGGAGCTGATGGCTAGACATTCTCAACTCCTGGCCGAAAATGATGAGTTCCCTTCACCAGCTCTTTGAACGCCTCCTTGGTTCTCCCCCTTCCCCCGGTCACCTCCCAGTGACGACAGGCCTTCTCGGTTGGCGGAGCCCCGACTACCACCTCCCAAGCCCTTTTCTGGGGATCCAAGCTCTTGTCAGGGTTTCCTCACCCAATGCTCCTCACCTTCGAGCTCCAACCCCTCAAGTTTTCCCACAGACCGTTCCAAGATTGCCTACCTCATTACCCTTCTTTCAGACAAGGCGCCGCCTGGGCCTCTGCGGTGTGGCAGTCCCAGGAGGCCTGTTGTGACTCCCACGCTGCATTTGTAGAAGAGTTCAAGCGGGTGTTCGATCATCCTGTCAGTGGGCGGGAGGCCTCCAAGCGCCTACTGTCTCTCCGTCAGGGCCCCACGGCAGATTTTGCCATTGAGTTCGAACCATAGCAGCAAGGAGCGGATGGAATGATGAAGCGCTGAGGGTCTGCTTTCAGGGGAGGGTTATCTGAGCCCCTTCAAGATGAGTTAGCCACCCGTGAACCAGCTGAAGATCTCGAGTCCCTCATAGCCTTGGCCATCCGCCTGGACAATCGTCTAAGAGAGCGGAGAACGGCTCGCTCGTCAGGTGTCTCAGTCCCAAGTTCCTCTGAGCAGCTCTGTTTCTCCTGTTTGGACTCCGTCATTCAGAGCTGCCCCGGCTCCTGAACTGCCCCAGGATTCCCGGAGAGCATGCAGTTAGGCCGTTCCAGGCTTTCTTCCAACGAAAGGGAACGTCGCATGAGGGAGCCGCCGGTGCCTCTACTGCGGGGTTGCCGGCCACTTCCGCTCCACTTGCCCCGAAGCTTTCGGGAAACGCCTGTCCCCGCCCAGCTACAGGAGGGTTGTGATGGGGGAAAATTAGAAGCTCCTCCTACTAACGCGGTCCTAGCTATTCCAGCCACTCTGTCCTGGGAGGGCCACCAGCATCGGGTCCAGGCTATGATCGATTCCGGTGCCGCAGGTGATTTTATGGATGTAACCTTGGCTAAGGAACTTAAGATCCCTACCCAACTACTTCCTCAACCCCAGGCAGTTACAGCCTTAGATGGCAGACCTCTGGAACCAGGAAAAGTTACTGAGGCGACTCAGTCCCTGCGACTTACCATCTCTCAACACCAGCAGGAGGAGACCTTCTATCTCATTGACTCTCCCGAGTATCCTATTATCCTGGGTCACCCTTGGCTATGCAGACATAATCCCCAGATCGACTGGCCTACTGGCACCATTCTTAGCTGGGGTCCCACTTGCCCAACTCACCTGCATGCTTCAGAGTTCCTCAGCCCCTAGTACCCAGTTTCAAGAGTCTGTTGACGTCTCCCGAGTCCCCAGTGTTTACCATCGGTTCAAAAGCAGTGTTCAGCAAGGCCCGGGCTACTGCCTTACCGCCTCATCGCACTTATGACTGTGCCATTGATCTACTCCCTGGGTGCTGCCCTCCTAGAGGTCGGATCTTTTCCTTGTCCTCCCCGAGCACGCAGCTATGGACACCTACATTAAGGAGTCCTTGGCAGCCGGCCTCATCTATGCCTCTACTTCCCGGCTGGGGCGGGCTTCTTTTTGTTGAAAAGAAAGACGGGGGTCTGAGGCCTTGTATTGATTACGGGGACTCAACAAGATCACGGTTCGGAATCGATACCTCTTCCTCTCATGGCCACTGCTTTTGAGCTGCTTCAAGGGGCTTCCATTTTTACTAAGCTGGATCTCCGCAATGCTTACCATCTCGTGCAGGATCCGCCAGGAGACGAATGGAAGACGGCGTTCAACTCACGCCACGGGACACTATGAATATCGGGTGATGCCGTTCGGGCTCACCAATGCCCCCGCAGTATTCCAAGCCCTGATTAATGATGTTCTCCGGGATATGCTTAATCTGTTCGTCTTCCCGTGTACCTGGACGATATCCTCATCTTCTCGAGGTCACTGAAGGAGCATGAGGGGCATGTTAGCCGGGTTCTCCAGAGGCTCCTTGACAATCACCTCTACGTTAAGCCTGGAGAAGTGTGAATTTCATGTTTCTCAGACTCAGTTTCTCGGGTTTATTGTCACTCCCGGGCACCCTAGAGATGGATCCCAAGAAGGTCAAGGCGGTCCACGATTGGCCCACACCTGCCACGGTCAAGGAGGTTCAACGGTTCATTGGCTTTTCCTAACTTCTATCGGAAGTTCATCAAGAATTTCAGCTCGGTGGTAGCCCCCCTTGACGACGCTTTTACCAAGGGAGGAGGGACCAAGATTCACTGGGGTCCGGAAGCAGCAGGGGCCTTCGAGGATCTCAAGCGCCCGCTTCACTTCTGCTCCGATTCTGGTGACCCCGGACCCAGAGAGACCTTTCGTGGTGGAGGTGGACGCCTCAGAGGTGGGGGTGGGAGCCGTCCTGTCACAGAGGGGTGCGGATGGGAGATTACACCCTTGCCTGCCTTCATGTCTCGCCGCCTGTCTGAGGCCGAGCGGCAACTACCACGTGGGGGATCTAGGAGTTGCTTGCGGTTAAACTGGCCTTGGAAGAGTGGCGCCATTGGCTTGAGGGGGCTCAGCACCCTTTCCAGGTTCTCACAGACCACAAGAACCTGGAATATCTCCGAACAGGCTAAGCGGATGAACCCTCGGCAAACACGATGGTCCCTTTTCTTTAATCGATTCCAGTTCATCCTGACTTACCGACCTGGCACCAAGAACGTCAAGCCGGATGCTCTGTCTCGAGTCTATTCTCCCGAGGTACAAGAGAAGCCCTTGGCATCGATTATTCCGAGGTCTAGGATCGTCGCACCTCTTCAGTGGGAACTAGAAAGAGTGGCGAGAAGCTCTTGCCCATGAGCCCGATCCAGGCGGTGGTCCTGCCGGTCGCCTGTACGTTCCTCTCTGGTTCGGGCCCGCTCTTGCAGTGGGGTCATGAGTCGCCCTTGACATGCCATCCTGGCAGTGCTCGCCACACTGGAGTTCCTCCGGCCGAGCCGGTTTTGGTGGCCATCCATCAAGAAGGACGTGCAGGTCTATGTTGAGGCCTGCCCTGTGTGCAACCAGGAAAAGTCGACACGCCAGCACCCCCAGGGACTGCTCCATCCCTTACCTGTTCTCGAAGGCCATGGTCACACCTTTCTCTGGACTTTGTTACGGGACTTCCTCTATCCCAGGGCAACACCGGTCATCCTTGTGGGTGGTAGACCGTTTCTAAGGCTGCCCGGTTTATTCCCCTGCCCAAGCTGCCCCTCGGCTAAGGAGACTGCGGAGCTCCTCATGAACCATGTCTTCCGGATATTTGGCATTCCCCTGGACGTGGTCTCTGACCGAGGTCCCCAATTCTCGTCCCGGTTTTGGGGGGCCTTCTGCAGGCTTATTGGGGCCACAGCCAGCCAGCTATCGTCAGGATTCCATCCAGAGTCTAATGGCCAAACGGAACGGATTAATCAGGATCTGGAGACCACCCTGCGGTGTATGGCGGCCAGTAATCCCACGTCTTAGCCACCTATATCATTTGGGCTGAATATGCCCACAACACCCTCCAGTCCTCAGCCACCGGATTGTCCCCCTTCGAATGCCAGTTCGGGTTACACACCCCTCCCTTGTTTCCAGAGGAAGAGGCGCAAGTTGGTGTTCCCTCGGCCCAGCGCTTTGTCCAACGCTGTAGGCGGACCTGGAAGAAGGCCAGGTGTACCCTCCCTTCGGACCTCCCAGAGATACCAAAGTCAGGCTACTCGCCACCGCCGGACGGCCCCTAGTTTCCGAGCTGGTCAGAGAGTTTGGTTGGCCACTAAGAACTTGCCCTCCGGTCGAATCCAAGAAGCTTTCCCAGAGATACATCGGCCCCTTTCCGCATTTCTAGAAAGGTTAACCCTGTGTCGTGTCGTTTAGTTCTGCCTCGCTCCTTAGGAGTTAACCCCACTTTCCATGTTTCACTCCTTAAACCTGTCTTGTCTTCTCCTTTGCCCCCCACACAGACCCCCGCCACCTCCCAGGATCATAGACGGCCAGCCAGCCTACACAGTCCGCCGGATACTGGACTCCCGGAGGGTCCAGAACTCTCTGCAGTATCTGGTGGACTGGGGAGGGCTACGGGCCAGAGGGAGCGCTCCTGGGTTCCGGCCAGGGACATCCTGGACCCAGGGTTGATCCGAGATTTTCTGCACCCTGGGGCCAGGGTGTTCTGGAAGGAACGTCAGGAGTCGTTCCTAGAGGAGGGGGTCCTGTCAGCTTCCCCTGCTTCCCCTGTTTGTCTCCTGGCCTCTAGAGGTCAGCTGTGTTCCCTTTGCCTTAGTTTTTTCCTCATGCGTCCTGTCTATGTGTCTCCTGCTTTGTCCCACCGTATCAGTCCTAGTAAGTTATTCGAGTTATCTTTAGTTTGTTTTTCTCCCCTCGGGAGTTGTTTTGTTTTGCCTCCTGTTTTGGAACATTAAATCTACTTACCTGGAGTATTGCCTGGGGTGTTTCATTTGGGTCCTACAACATCTCCTCTGTGGCTAAGGGGTAGTACCCCCAGCTCTACACATTTGAGACCGGAGTTCTAGCCCGGCTTGTGACAATAGTAGACTAAGGCTATCCATACACCAAACCTGTGAAGATCTTTCAGTGCCTAGTAATAGATATTTCAGTGCCCTTGATATGTTCTATATACAGTATCTTTGACAAAAACCCAATAACATAGCTGCTACTGTATGTGTATGGTGACTAAAAGTTCACAGGAAATGGATATTTTGAGATGAAGGTACAGTATAAGCCATTCCCACGAAAAACATGTCACTCAAAAAGGAAAAGGTTGGCACTAGCTGTGCCTTCATGAAGCTACTAGATATATTTTCATGTCCCTCTGAATAACAAGTGTTAGACGGAGCAGTGAAGGAAACCAATCATATAACTTCTTCAAGGAAAAACGAATGAAAACAAAAAGAAGACGACTCTTAGCTTACACTATAGCCTATGTGTGCCACAATAAGATAATGTGAAATCATTGTGACATTGTAGGCTATTAATCATTTTAAGAACGCGCAAAGATTTCCTCCAGTGACCATTGCACGTTTATACTTTCTGGTTGTTTAATTGCTATACTGAATAGCCTACTTTAAAATTATTTTAAACCATGATAAATGCTTACCTGTTGAAGCATCAGATGAGTTCACTGCAACCAGGGAGGTGTTATAATACAAGACCGACACGTTATAGAAATCCATTGATAACTTCCGAAGTAATCTCAATCAAATCTGGGTGAAGGAAAAGTGTTTATGCTCAGGGAAAATTCTCAAGCAGTTAATAATGCAACTGTCTTCCTGTTTTTAAATAATATTGTAGTGGCTAGAACTCACTGATAAAAAAGTATAATATTTACAGTTCCATCTTGCACATTAAAATTATAGTAGTATTATAGTAGTATTAAATACCTTCAAGCATACCACTCCATATTCATGCAATCCATCAAAATATAATAAGCATACCACTAAATTGTATTAATGCAATCCATCAAATATAATAAACGTTCCCGCTCTTGTTGTGTACTTTACTGATTAGTAGCATCCTTTGCACGAGCTGGATGGAGTGTAGTCTGGCGCGCAATGAGTCTTCAAGCTTTTTACTAGGAGACTGATAATTCCTGCAGCTGCACGACGCTACTGTATGGTCTATTTGCGACTGCGCTCTTCGTCTTTCATTGGCTGAGGATGAAGTTTCAAGGATAACTCTTCTGTTTAGAAGTCTAGCGGACTGGCACCATTGAGATACGGCTGTATCTGTTGTCTTGACTCACATGTCGATGTGTTTATTTAATGCATTTTGACAGCCACATCAAAGAACAAGGAGGGCCAAGGTACCTTTTTGTGCTATTGAAAGCCTTAAAAACTCTTTCAAATGTAATAAAGATTGTATTCCATTTTAACATGGCACCACAATAAAGGCATTTTAATAGCATGTAGAGTGATTGGTCCTCCTTGTTCTTTGATGACCAATAGCCTAACCCGAAAGAGTACCTTCACCAACATACTGTACATTTTTAAGCTCTAGCATATCCAATCCCGGACCCTATTGCTTCCCTTCGTTCTTTTTTGTGACAAAATGAAAGCTAACATTTTCCACCCAATTTTTAACAAATTGGGAACTTACAGGTAGCCTAACTACCTAAATAAAGGAAACACCAACATAAAGCATCTTACTAGGACGTTGGGTTACCAAGAGCCAGAACAGCTTCAATGCACCTTGGTTGGCATCATTGCGTCTCATAGAAGTGACGCCATCTAACGCCAGACAATGCCTACAAGTGTCTGGAACTCTATTGGAGGGATGCAACCATTGAGATCTTAAGTATTCTAATTGCTAATTCTATGGATGCAACACCATTCTTCCACGGATTCCATTTGGTGTTTTGTTGATGGTGGTGGACAGAGTGCTAATTATACCGTGAGTTTCGGGGGTCTCTATTTTTTTCACGGGACCTCCTGTGCACAAACATTTCTATGGGCCTAATAGTAAAGACATGTCATTTAACTTTAAGAAGAAAAAAATATATACCTTTTAATTTGGCATGAAAACAACCAATCATGATGTTTTAATCTTATTGTCAAACTAATCACCTCAAAAAGTCAGCAGACAAAACAATAATCACTAAAAATAGAAATCACCCAAAAATAAATATTAGACACTGTTAAAACATTTGTGTGGAGAAGATATCATTTTATTTGACATTCTGGGACAAAGTAGTTCCCCTATTTACTCAAATGACAACACACATGTCACTCAATTCAGTGCTTCCACGTTCCATGGATCAAACAGTTATTTCAGTTATATTAAAACCAGGAAGATTTGGCTAGTCCCCTGCAGATTACAGCTCCATAAATGTAATACATTGCAACACTAAACTCATAACAGAATGGCAAAAGTCTTACCAGACTTTATACATATGAATCAAGCAGGGTTTATTAAAAATAGAAATTTACAAAAAAATTAAAGAACATGATGTTTCAGTATAATACAATATGCTAAAAAACAAGATGTAGATTTATCAATAATGGCTGTTGATGCCAGACCATCTTGAATAGCCTTTTATATTAAAAACTTTGGAAGACTTCAACTCTCCATCTGAAATAATACATTTCATAAATATATTATATAAATATCCTAAATCAAAAATATACACAAATAATACAATATCTGATGAAATTGCTTTAGAAAGAGGCACGAGACAGGGATGTTCATTCTCTGCCCTCCCTGTTTGCATTGGCAATTGAACCGCTTGCAGAAATAATTAGACAGGACCCAAACATAACAGGTATCAGTTTTGGTAAACATGAGTAGAAACTAAACATATTTGTGTACCTATGATGAAAATTACAGGCCTCTCTCATCTTTTTAAGTGGGAGAACTTGCACAATTGGTGGCTGACTAAATACTTTTTTTCCTCACTGTATACCTGACTAATATTGAAAACTCAATGCAATCTTGTTACAAATATTTTCAGAATACTCTAAAATTTCAGGATATAAAATCAATGTGGGAAAACTGAAAAAAATGGCAATAGGAAAAAGAAAAGGAATAACTCATGATCTACAGCAATCTTTAAGTGGACCACAAAAAATCTGACATACTTAGGATGCTTAATAAGTGATGACAAACAACAAATATATAAAGATAACTTTATCCCATTACTCAAAAACATGAAAGCAGATCTGATTAAATGGAACAATTTTCCCATAAATCATACAGGTATAATAAACCTCTTCAGAATGGCAAGGCTCCCAAAGTTTGTATATTTGTTTTCGGTAATAATAATTACCCCACGGAAGACACTATTTAAAAAAGTATAGTTGGCAATAACAGACTTAATATGGGCAAATAAAACTCATAGAATAAATAGGAAAGTTTAACATTTCCCTAAGTCTGAGGGTGGTTTTCACCTTCCAGACTTGGAATTGTATCAACTCGCCACCCAAGGCTTTTACTTGCGACATATTGTTAAATGCACTAAAGGGAAACAATGGGTAGATATTGAAGATGTGCATACTCATCCCCAGAATCTTTTCACATATCTGTTTTCAAAGGATGGAGCTAAGAACATTAACAATGTGTCTCCCGAGTGGAGCAGTGGTCTAAAGGCACTGCATCGCAGTGCTAGCTGTGCCACTAGAGATCCTGGTTCGTATCCAGGCTCTGTCGTCGCCGGCCGCGACCGGGAGACCCATGGGGTGGCGCACAAGTCGTCCAGGGTAGGGGATGGAGTGGCCTGCAGGGATGTAGCTCAGTTGGTAGAGCATGGCGTTTGCAATGCCAGGGTTGTGGGTTCGTTTCCCACGGGGGGCCAGTATGAAAAAAAAATGAAAAAAAAGAAGAATAATGTATGCACTCACTAACTGTAAGTCGCTCTGGATAAGAGCGTCTGCTAAATGACTAAAATGTAAATGTAACAACTTCACAGTTAACACTTTAACAATATGAGGGAATTCTATTTAAGTCAGAAAATGATACTCATATGATAGGTAAGATATACAAAACCTTACAGAAAGCCTATCCAACAGACAATCTCTTAGTATAAACTATTGGAACCAAGACTTAAAAAGAACTGATATTGGCACAAGATGAAGGGAGTTTTAACCAACATAACCAACTATGGCCGGTGCTAGCCTTTTGGGGGCCCTAAGTGAGATTTGGTTTAGGGGCCCCCTCTCCAAGTGGGCAAAAATAAATGTGACCCCCCGTCTTGACGGCGGGAGAAAAAATGTCAGTTTTAAAGTTTTTTTCCCTTGCAATTCTACACATTTTGCAATGGTGCGTAGAGAAAATGTTGCGGTTTTAAAGCAAGTTTTCTGCAGTTGTACACATTTTGCCATGGGGCGGAAAGAAAATGTTGCAATTTTATAACAAATTTCATGCAATTCTACTCATTTTGCCATGGTGCAGAGAGACATTTTTGCAGTTTTAGATAACGTTTTCTGCAGTTCTACACGTTTTTGCCATGGGGCGGAGAACAAATGTAGCAATTTTATAACAAATGTCATGCAATTCTACACATTTTGCCATGTCTTCTGCCATGTTAATGATATCTGAGTGAGAGTGACTAACAAAATCAATGGGGGCTCCCTGGAGGTCAGAGCCCCTGGGCACATGTCATGCATACCCGGTCCATATTCGGCCATGAATTTTAGATAACTGGCTAGACTAACTTACCTATCAAAAACTTGTTAGCTGACATGGCTAATTGAGTGATTGTCAGTGACTGACAAAACAAGAGAAAAAACTGCTGATGCACAACAAAATGTCGAACTTGCACCTTATGTATTCTACTATTCTCGACTGAGTTCCTAAAAATAAAATAAATAAATAAACAGTTTTGTATTTGTTGGACCAGAGACCCTAAGCGGCCAGAGACCCTAAGCGACCGTTTATATCGCTTATGCCTGGAGCCGGCCCAGTTGTAACTAACTAAATGTACGCTTAATCCAGTATAAACTAATGTACAGAATGTATTATACAATAGACAAAATTCACAAATTCTACAGCACAACAGCAGAGTCATGTCTTCAGTGTAAAACTAACAGTGACTCAATGATTCATGCCTTCTGCAGTGCTATAATGTCCAAAGGTTATGGGTGGAGTTAGAAAGTTGGCTGTCAGATGTTTTACAATATAAATGTACTTTTTAGTCTGTCTATCTGCATATTTCAAGAAATGGCATATGAGGGTGCGGTGAGATGCCCAATGGGTTGGACTGTATCATTTACGTTTACTTAAAACTGGAAATCAAATACAGTGCTTAATTTGTAACTCGGGAGGTGCCGGAACAAAAGTGAGTGCGAGAGGGGGGTGACCTGGGGAGCTCTGAGGTACCGCAACGCATGAAAAAAATATCACCTTTATAATAAAGTATTGCATGCGTAGCATCACACTTGCGTAGTGGCATAGAGTAGTAGAGTAGAGGCCATTACAGAAGTTGCACACATGGGACATTTTTTTTGTTGCCTAGTGTCCGGGAAATGTTGGGCCATTTATGAACGCATTTAATGCAATTCCACATCATTTTACATGACTGGAGACGTTGGCATAATCGTTTTTAATGCCGCGTTTAAAACAACTGGGAACTAGGAGCTGGGAAATCTCCGACTTCCGACTTCAGCGTGTTCAAGACAAGTGGGAAAGCGGGAAAAAACGAGTTCCGACTGTGAAAATTCGTTTTGAACCGTCATCCAACTCGGAATTCCAAGTGGGGAACCCTGGCCTATTTCTAGAGGTCCGACTTTCCGACCTGAAGATCACTGACGTCATGATTCCGACCTCATTTTCCGAGTTCCGAGTTGTCGTGAAAGCACCATAATACAGCACAAATGATCGAAATGATAGGCTATTTTGACACTGACAAACCGAGAATCTGAGATCAATGAAAACGACCTTGTCTTGAATCCATCAATAGCTCCATCAATAGCCTAGGCCTAGGTGTGGAGACATATTGTATGCTACAATATGAGGAGGAAATTATAGTCCTAAAAATGCTTTCCAGTTTCACTGACTCACCCTATGATGCACAGCTCACTTGCTGGTGATGGCATATGAGCTCCTGCCAAAAGCCTCTCTCTCTCGCTCGCTCTCTCTCTTTCTCTCTCTCTCGTTTTACTTTGTAAAACAACATTTGGATGTTGATCAAATATTTTGGTAGCCTACAGCTGACAGATTGGTCTACTCTTTTCAGCAGGAGCCATTTGCTTTCCAACCTGTGCTTTCCTGCGATTGTAAACTATTTGAAATATTGCGAAAGGCCACTTTTGTCTGCGTGCTGTTTGTTCACTGACAGATTTGCCGCACTGTAGGTTATGGCTTGTTATTGGGCTACACTCCACAGCTAGGCTATTTTTAAAATAAGCTATTTATCATCCAATGCAAAATGTTAGGCTTTCTCTTGGTGTATATTCTGAATTATTTAATTTCTTTCTGAACAGACAGCAGGAACTCTATAACTTTGGCAAATGTATTTCAATTTATCAGGCGTGCTGCAGCTTCTCCAAACCCCTTTGCGAGGCTCTATAAGGAAATAAATTAGTGCAATGCTGGAGAGATGGGGGAGGGTACAATTTGAAGCCATATGGCATAAAGTATTGCAGGTACTGGAGATATCCGAAGAATGAGGAATAAGATAAAATGTTATTGTGAAACGGGAAGGATAAAAATAAATAAATAAATAAATTACATCACACTTGCTCAGGTCTGAGCAAGTGTGATGTAATTTATTTATTTATTTTTATGCATGCAAATGTTAAGTTGTGTATTGTTTTTGTCTATGTATGATTTTGTATTGTCAAAATAGCAAAATAAAATATTATTTAAAAAATATATATATCACTTCAAAAAGTAGGCTACCTTCGCACATTCATCCACTCCAAAATAATTCTAGCATCCATATAGTGCACTGTGCACTCATGTCATTTGATGAATGGAAAGATACATTTGTTACAAAACAAGTGTGATGTAATTTTAATTTTAATTTTTATGTATGTATGTAAATGTTAAGTTGTCTATTGTTTTTGTCTATGTATGATTTTGTATTGTCAAAATAGCAACATAAAATATTATTAAAAAAATATATATATCACTTCAAAAAGTAGGCTACGTTCACCCACTCCAAAATAACTCGAGCGTCCAAATTTACATTTAAGTCATTTAGCAGACGCTCTTATCCAGAGCGACTTACAGTTAGTGAGTGCATACATCATTTTTTTTATATTGGCCCCCGTGGGAATCGAACCCACAACCCTGGCGTTGCAAACGCCATGCTCTACCAACTGAGCTACATCCCTGCCGGCCATTCCTCCCTACCCTGGACGACGCTGGGCCAATTGTGCGCCGCCCCATGGGTCTCCCGGTCGCGGCCGGCTACGACAGAGCCTGGATTCAAACCAGGATCTCTAGTGGCACAGCTAGACCACTGCGCCACTCGGGAGAATGGAAAGAGACATTTGTTACAAAACACCAAAAAGTGTAATGACATTCAGATTGTCATTGGGTCTACACTACACTCTTGTAGCCTGAAATAATTGATGCGTCTTGTTGACAAAATATGTTTTTGGGTAGAAAGAAAAGATGGAACACCTGAAAAGGGGCTGAGATACGGGACTGTCCGGGGATGATAAGCCCAGCCAAATGGAACAAAGATGTTTAAACCATGACACAGAGGTGGGGGTGTTCGTTTAATTTGGAATAAGCTTTCAATTTAATATTTAGTACAAATGGCATTTTAAACAAATTGAATAATAATTAAATTAGCATTAGTTAGGGACATTAAGTTTGACTTTGTTGCATTTAGGGGGACTTATGTCTGATTCAGGGGGTCTAAGACCGCCCTGGGCCCCGTAATTCGCATTCTGGTTGTGGAAAACGCTGTCTCAGGCATCGCTCCAGAATCTACCATAGGTGTTCAATTGGGTTGAGATCTGGTGACTGAGTTGGTCATGGCATATGGGTTTCATCGCTTTCATGCTCATAAAATCATTCAGTAACCACTCGTGCCCTGTGGATGGGGACATTGTCATCCTATGGGGGCATAGCCATGGTAGACAAAATAATGGCCTTCCCAGCATTTTTATACATGACCCTAACGGCCCTGCTACACTATAGCCATTGGGCGTCCGGCATTGCCATCAGCCATTGAGGAAATGCTTCCTTTAAAATCAATGAAAAATGCTTCACTGCCCATTTTGCGCTTGCGTTGCGTCACGTCCAATGGCAGCGTCCAAGCTCAATAATCGCCTAGACCAGGGGTGTCAAGCGTCCGGCCGCGGGCGGATCAGGCCCGCAAACGGGTTTAATCCGCCCGCGAGATGATTAAAAAAAATAATATATATATATATATTTTCAATAAAATAAACTGCTGTTCCAATTGCGTCCACTGGATGGCGCAGTAGCAATTGTGTTAAGCAAGCAAACTGTTTATACCGGGGCAGAGCAAGTAGGTCAAGCACGTGCAGCCAATGAGCTACTTTGTTTTGCCCGCGATATTTATTACGGCTTCTACTTTTAACATTATGTGCTTTGGCACCCTCATTGCCCCAATATGTCTCTGTCAAAAAAGAGAAAAGTGGACGCAGAGTGCAGAGTGTTCCAAGAAAAATGGTCATCCTATTTATTCACGGAATTGAATGGGAAAGCTGTATGTTTGGTGTGTTCAGAGCATGTTGCAGTGCTGAAAGAATATAACCTTCGTCGCCACTATGTGAGTCTTCATGCCGACAAATATGACAACTTTCAAGGACAGCGGAGATGAGAGAAGGTGAATTAACTGTTGGCGGGTCTGAAGAAACAGCAGTCTGTGTTTACTCACAGCCGAGACATCAGTGACGCTGCAGTGAAAGCTAGCTATGAAATCGCAGTGGCTTCAAAACCATTTAGTGAGGGTGAATTTGTAAAAACATGCATGATGAAGGCAGCGGAGATTGTGTGCCCTGAAAAGCGGCAGTCTTTTGCAAATATCAGCCTGACAAGAAACACAGTTGCAGACAGGATTTCCGATCTTTCAGTGGATTTGGACAGCCAGTTGAAGCAAAAAGTAAAGTCATTTATTGCGTTTTGGTTGCAATTGATGAAAGCACGGACATTACAGATGTTGCACAACTGGCCATTTTCATCCGCGGAGTTGATGACACATTGACCGTCACTGAGGAGTTCGTGGAGTTGGTGCCGATGACAGATACAATGACAGCAGCTGATATTTTTACCGCACTCGTCGGCGCTGGACAGGGTCGGAGTGGACTGGTCCCGCGCTGTCAGCCTGGCTACAGATGGTGCGCCCTCAATGATCGGGGAAAAAAGCAGGCGTTGTGACAAGGTTCAGAGAGAAAGTGCAATCTGCAAATGGAGGACGTGATTTTTTGACTTTTCACTGTATTTTGCACCAGGAGGCTTTGTGTTGCAAGTCATTAAAGATGGATAACGTCATGAAGGTGGTCATCCAAACTGTTAATTTCATCCGATCCAGAAGCCTGAATCACCGTCAGTTTGACAGCCTTCTCAGAGAGAAAGACCACATCTATGGCCTGCCATACCACACTGAGGTAAGATGGTTAAGCCGAGGTGCTGTGCTGAGGCGTTTCTTTGATTTACGAGAAGAAATTGAACAGTTCATGGAAGAAAAGGGCAAACCAGTGTTAGAATTTCATTCCGCAGAATGGATGCAGGACCTTGCATTTATGGTGGATGTTACAGAGCACCTGAATAACTTGAACAAACAGCTGCAAGGGCGCAACAAAGTTGTCACGCAGTATTATGACAGCATACGTTCTTTCAAGTTGAAGCTGTCATTGTGGGAGACGCAACTTGCCGGTGGTGATGCAGCTCACTTCCCCTGTCTGAAAAATGTGTGCGCGACCCAACATGTGGCAGACATGAAGCGGTTCAAAGATAAAATAACGGGACTGTTACGGGAGTTTGAGCAACGCTTTCAGATTTATGTTTATATGTTTTTATGTTGATGTGCTATTGTTTTTAATTTATTTGTATATTTAACCTATTCTTGACTCTGTGGTTCTTGCACTTGTTTGGGGAACAGGATTTCATTATTTTTATCTACATTTCTGCCTGAGAAATGACACCCTGATATAGTTCTGTGATCTGTGAAACAGTTCTGTTAATCACTGAGGCATTGTGTTTTTTCTTTAGAATTTTCAAATAAACTTGACGTGTTTTATGATTAATAGTGATGTTGTGCTTGTACTATTTTGGACACACTGTCCTCAGGCTCCAGCTTTATGTTGTATGTTGATCGTATTAAAACAAAGAAAACAATCTGAAGTTGTTGTTTTTAAGTTATATATACCATGATTTTTCCGGTCCGGCCCACTTGGGAATAGATTTTCCTCCATGTGGCCCCTGAGCTAAAATGAGTTTGACACCCCTGGCCTAGACTCAATTCTTGACGCCTGACGCGAGTGTTCATTCTATTTTGTGAAATGAAATAATGAGAAATAAAGTTGATTTTGGTTTAATATGGCCTCGACTATACATCACTGCTTATTTTACTAAGATTTATGAAGTCAAAGAAGCTACTACTACTAGCTAGCTACATAGACTAGCTAGGTTGACAATGTAAACAAAAGCAACTTGTGTAATTAGAGGATAATTTAGTACAACCACTAGCAACAATTTAATGAGTAGGGTGAGTATTAGTTAAGGGTTGTGGGTTCGATTCCCACGGGGGGCCAGTAATAAAAATTATAAATGTATGCACTCACTAACTGTAAGTCGCTCTGGATAAGAGCGTCTGCTAAATTACTTTAAATGTAAAATGATAATAAAAAATGGGTTCAATGGGTATGACGTCATCATTGTGAGCGTGGCATCCCGTGTAATGACACGTGTCTCTAGAGGCATAATGGTAAGTAAAATGGCATATAAATAATGTAAAGGTTATAAAAATGAAGGATATTCAGTGTATCATTACAACATATTTTGTAATGGGATGTAATTGTAAATCAAAATGACTGAAAAAAAGTTTTCGGTTGACAGTGTCTCAGTATGCCAATCGCCTACTGTCAAACTGGGACACCATGTTACTGTCAAACTGGGACACTCCTCTAGGCCATTTTAATGCAGAAAACATATTTTGGGAGATTATGAAATACATGTTTTCTTAACAGAAATCCATTTTCTAAATAGGATCAAATGTTCAATCAAATTTTCCTCAAATCTGCTATCAGCGAGCAAAGCTAATATAGCTGCATTTTGCTTTAAAATATATTACCTCAACAACATAAAAATCCTAGCTAGCAATATTAATAACCATACAGGTAAATTATTACTATTTATTTTTATGTTGTTGTATTTGACTCTGGCCACAATAAAACATCCATTGAAATTGTTGAGGGATAAGGTCTTTCTGGTTGCAATCTACAAAATGTCCACTAGAGGGGAGTGCTGAGAATGTTGAGCTGATAGGCCTAGATGAAGTTCATTTTATTTTATTTATAGGCTATACAATTACATATAGGCTACATCATATAATCAAGTATGATGATAATAAGTATAATCAGAATAATATAAACAATAACAATAATGATAATAATAAGAAATAATAATACAAATATCTAAAGAATGTTTTAATCCATTTCATTTGTATGAATAATTGAAGTTTATCATGAAAATATTGAAATT
Source organism: Coregonus clupeaformis (assembly GCF_020615455.1). Taxonomy (NCBI): domain Eukaryota; kingdom Metazoa; phylum Chordata; class Actinopteri; order Salmoniformes; family Salmonidae; genus Coregonus; species Coregonus clupeaformis. The sequence continues at coordinate 40,556 of NW_025536131.1, read as the reverse complement.
ACTTATATACTCTCTAATTTATCCTTCTTTACAATAAATAACTAAGTGTCCCACTTTGCCAATCAAGTTGTCCCAATTTAACCATGTCAATCTCTCTCGGACAAGGACTTTTATCAATATATTCGGCTCTATTTACTCTCAGAATCGAAAATGCTAATTAGCATCAAAGTAGACAGTTAATTAGTATTTCATTTTGTGGGGGTAAATACAGGCAAATATATTGATAAAAGTCACCTTGTCCTAGAGAGATTTACACAGTTATCAAAACGTCACGTCAGGGTAAACCTACACAAAACACAGCCTTTTTTTTACCATCACATACTTCCTCACTAATGCCGCGTTAAAAACAACTGGGAACTTGGAACTGGGAACTTCGTAAATCTCAGACTTTCGACTTCAGTGCCCCTCAAGACAACTGGGAACTCTGAAAAGATGAGCTCCGACTGGGAAAAATCTTTTGAATGGTCATCCAGCTCGGAATTACAAGTCTGAAACTCAGGCATCTTTCTAGAGCTCCAACTTTTTCCAACCTGAAGATCACTGATGTCATGATTTGACCTAGTTTTTTCTCGAGTTCTCAGTTGTCTTGAAAGCACCAAATGTTTAACTCTTCAGCTCCACTATATGCTTCACATTGCTTTGCCATCAGCTTTGCATCAATGTGACGTTTGACACAGAGCACGTTATTTTGAGAGCGGAGAGGAGCAGAGGGGGAGGAGCTTCTTTATTCTATTTCGCCTACTGTACTGTACCATATTCATTGATTATGCATAAGTACAATAGCTTTGGTACAGTTTTTCGCAAGTACTCATTAAATTGTTGCTAGTGGTTGTACTAAATTATCCTCTAATTGCACAAGTTGCTTTTGTTTACATTGTGCACCTAGCTAGTCAATGTAGCTAGCTAGTAATAGTAGTAGCTTCTTGACTTCATAAATCTCACTAAAATAACCAGTGGTGTATAGTCGAGGCCATATGCAACCAAAATCAACTTTATTTCAAATTATTTCAATTCACAAGATAGAATGAACGTGCCCGTCAGTCATCGGGTGGATATCAGAGTGGCGGTAATTCACCAGCTTTACGACCAGGAATACGACTTTCCCCGAATTGGATCCTTTGTTCTGGCAATTTAACTTATCCCAGAAGCTGCTCCAAGACGCCGCCGGCGGATAAGAGGTATTCGGAGTGGACTTCTAGTCCGACTCAGGAGGCGTGCACACCATCCACCGCTTCCGAGTATATTACTTGCTAATGTTCAGTCACTGGACAATAAAGTAGACAAGCTCAGGGTGAGGATCTCCTTCCAGAGAGACATCAGGGACTGTAACATACTCTGTTTCACAGAATTATGGCTTTCTCTGGATATACTGTCCCCATCCATACAGCCAGCTGGGTTCTCAGTACATCGCGCAGACAGGAATGAAGAACTCTCTGGGAGGAAGAAAGGCGGTGGTGTATGTTTCATGATTAACTACTCATGGTGTGATTGTGATAACGTACAGAAACTCAAGTCCTTTTGTTCACCCGACCTAGAAAACCTCACAATCAAATGCAGACCGTATTACCTCCCAAGATAATTCTCTTCGGTTATAGTCACAGTCGTGCATATTCCCCCTCAAGCCGATACCACGACGCAGTGGCGATTTTAGCATGTCAGTCTTGGTGGGGCAAACCATTTAATTTTTTGGATGCATGCCAGCGAAGACACTACACAACTCTAAACAATACATTAAATGCACTATAACGGTGACAAACGGTGCCCACAAACTTTAGGGTCTACATAAAACTGTCCCGACAGTGGAGCTTATGGCTGACTTGCTTAAATAAATATGGTTTCTGCTGACTCCTTGTGGATTTATGTAACTGGATAAGAACCGCATTCTCCTTCAATAATAATGAACGTCGACATGAGTTTTGAGTTTTGAACCATACACAAACATTATTACATTTATGTTCAGTAAATCCACAATGTTTGTTCTTATTTAATTAACACCTACAGTGCCTTGCAAAAGTATTCATCTCCCTTGGCGTTTTTCCTATTTTGTTGCATTACAACCTGTAATTTAAATGGATTTTTATTTGGATTTCATGTAATGGACATACAAAATAGTCCAAATTGGTGAAGTGAAATAAAGAATGTACTTATGAAGCCCATAAATAAGATCTGGTGCAACCAATTACCTTCAGAAGTCACATAGTTAAATAATGTCCACTTGTGTGCAATCTAAATGTCACATGATCTCAGTATATATACACCTGTTCTGAAATGCCCCAGAGTCTGCACCACCACTAAGCAAGGGGCACCACCAAGCAAGTGACACCATGAAGACCAAGGATCTCTCCAAACAGGTCAGGTTGTGGAGAAGTACAGATCATGGTTGGGTTATAAAAAAATATCAAAAACTTTGAACATCCCACGGAGTACCATTAAATCCATTATTAAAAAATTGAAAGAATATGGCACCACAACAAACCTGCCAAGAGAGGGCCGCCTACCAAAACTCATGGACCAGGCAAGGAGGGCATTAATCAGAGGCAACAAAGAGACCAAAGATAACCCTGAAGGAGCTGCAAAGCTCCACAGCGGAGATTGGAGTATCTGTCCATAGGACCACTTTAAGCCGTACACTCCACAGAGCTGGGCTTTACGGAAGAGTGGCCAGAAAAAAGCAATTGCTTTTTTTTACATTGTTTGCAAACTTTTTTGTTAGCTAAACATGTGGGGCTCTGCCCCACCTGCCCTGTATGATGCGTTGCCACTGCCACGATGGCCCTCAAGGAACTACACTGGACTTTGTGCAAACTGGAAACCACATATCCTGAGGCTGCATTTATTGTAGCTGGGGATTTTAACAAAGCAAATTTGAGGAAAACTCTACCGAAGTTCTATCAACACATTGACTGTTGTAATCGGGCTAGAAAAACACTCGACCAATGCTACTCCACCTTCCGGGATGCCTACAAGGCCCTCCCCCGCCCTCCCTTCTGCAAATCAGATCACAACTAAATTTTGCTCCTCCCTTCTTATAGGCAGAAACTCAAACAGGAAGTACACATGCTAAGGTCTATTCAACGCTGGTCTGACCAATCGGAATCCATGCTTCGAGATTCTTTTGATCACGCGCCCCCATAGCACTCACTTCTGTCATCATTAAGTATTTTGAGAGGCTAGTTAAGGATCATATCACCTCTACCTTACCTGTCACCCTAGACCCACTTCAATTTGCATACCGCCTCAATATATCCACAGACGATGCAATCGCCATTGCACTGCACACTGCCCTATCCCATCTGGACAAGAGGAATACCTATGTAAGAATCCTGTTCATTGACTATAGCTCAGCCTTCAACACCATAGTACCCTCCAAGCTCATCATTAAGCTCGGGCCCTGGGTCTGAACCCCGCCCTATGCAACTGGGTCCTGGACTTCCTGTGTCCTGGTCGCCCCCCAGGTGGTGAAGGTAGGAAACAACACCTCCACTTCGACTGATCCTCAACACAGGGGCCCCCACAGGGGTGCATGCTCAGCCCCCTCATGTACTCCCTGTTCACCCCATGACTGCGTGGCCACGCACACCTCCAACTCAATCATCAAGTTTGCAGACGACACAACAGTAGTAGGACTGATTACCAACAATGACGGGATAGCCTACAGGGAGGAGGTGAGGGCCCTGGCGGAGTGGAGCCAGAAAAATAAATAACCTCTCCCTCAACATCAACAAAGCAAAGGAGCTGATCGTGGACTTCAGGAAACAGCAGAGGGAGCACGCCTCTATCCACATCGACGGGAACGCAGTGGAAAGCTTCAAGTTTCTCGGCGTACACATCACTGACAATCTGAAATGGTCCACCCACACAGACAGTGTGTTGAAGAAGGCGCAACAGCTCCTCTTCAAACTCAGGAGGCTGAAGAAATTTGGCTTGGCCCCTAAGACCCTCACAAACTTTTACAGATGCACAATTGAGAGCATCCAGTCGGGCTGTATCACCGCCTGCTACGGCAACTGCACCGCCCGCAACCGCAGGGCTCTCCAGAGGGTGGTGCGGTCTGCCCAATGCATCACCGGGGGCACACCTACAGCACCCAATGTCACAGGAAGGCCAAAAAGATAATCAAGGACATCAACCACCCGAGCCACGGCCTGTTCACCCCACTACCATCCAGAAGGCGAGGTAGGTACAGGTGCATCAAAGATGGGACCGAGAGACTGAAAAACAGCTTCTATCTCAAGGCCATCAGACTGTTAAATAGCCATCACTAGCCAGCTACCACCTGGTTACTCAACCCTGCACCTTAGAGGCTGATGCTCATATACATAGACTGGAATCACTGGTCACTTTAATAATGGAACACTAGTCACTTTAATAATGTTTGGTAGAGCATGGCGTTTGCAACGCCAGGGTTGTGAGTTCGATTCCAGTATGAAAAATAAAATAACAATGTATGCACTCACTAACTGTAAGTCGCTCTCGTCTGCTAAATGACTTAAATGTTAATGTTAAATGTAAATGTTTGCATACTGCTTTATTCATTTCATATGTATACTGTATTCTATTCTACTGTATTTTAGTCAATGCCACTCCGACGTTGCTCGTCCTAATATTTATATATTTCTTAATTCCATTATTTTACTTTTAGATTTGTGTGTATTGTTGTGAATTGTTAGATACTACTGCACTGTTGGAGCTAGGAACACAAGCATTTCGCTACACCCGCAATAACATCTGCCTAAATATGTGATGTGACCAATAAAATTAGATTTGATTTTAATTAAACCTTGGCGATTATTGAGCTTGGACGCTGCCATTGGATGTGACGCAACGTGAGCAACACAGGCAGTGAAGCAACTTTTATTGATTTCAAAGGAAGCATTTCCTCAACTGCTGATTGCTGATGGCAATGCTGGACGCCCGATGTCTATAGTGTAGTAGGGTCGTAAGCATGATGGGATGTTCACTCAGGAACCACACCTGTGTGGAAGCACCTGCTTTCGATATACTTTGTATCCCACATTTACTCAAATGTTTCCATTATTTTGGCAATTACCTGTATTTAGCCTATCAAGTGATATGCATATATTTTTTTAATCCTATATCGTTTCACAATATATTCTACTTTTGTACCACTAGATGGCGCGGTAGTCCCTGTATGGAGAGGTACACATCTATTAGTCCTACAGACATACTGTATATCCTAAACCTTATGACACATCTACAACAGGTGAGGTCTAGAGCCAAACTAAATGTTGTCTTCTACTCTTCACACATGCATATTCATACAGAAAGAAGTGTGTGTTTGTGTGTGTGTTAGAGAGAGAGATCAGGAGAAAACAAAAAGATAATTACTTGACACATTGGAAAGAACTAACCAAAGAACAAAGCAAACTGGAATGCTATTTGGCCCTAAACAGAGAGTAGTACACAGTGGCAGAATAACTGACCATTGTGACTGATCCAAAATTAAGAAATGCTCAGTTTCCACAAAATGAGGTGGAAACTGAGCTGCACTCTAACCTTCTGCCAAATGTATGACCAAATTAGAGACACATATTTCCCTCAGATTACACAGACCCACAAAGAATTTGATAACAAATCCAATTTTGATAAACTCCCATATCTATTAGGTGAAATACCAGTGTGCCATCACAGCAGCAATATGTGTGACCTGTTGCCACAAAAGGGCAACCAGTGAAGCAAAAAAGCAATTTTGAATACAAACTATATTCATCTATATTCATTCAACTATTTATTTTCCCTTTCATACTTAAACTATTTACACATTGTTACAACACTGTGCATAGCCAGAAATATAACATTTTAAATGTCTCTATTCTTTTGAAACTTCTTTGAGTGTAATGTTTACTGTTAATTTCTGATTGTTTATTTCACTTTTGTTTATTATCTATTCCACTTACATTGGCAATCTAAACATGTTACCCATGCCAATAAATGCCATTTGAATTGAATTGAGAGAGGGAGAAAGAGATACGAGAAAGTGAGAGAGATCGATAGAGAGAGAGAGAGAGAGAGAGAGAGAGAGAGAGAGAGAGAGAGAGAGAGAGAGAACGAGAGGGAGAGGGAGAGAGGGCGGGGCAGTGGAAGAGGGAGTGGGCTCATTTCTGCGCAAACTAGACTATTCCCGAAATGTCGATCTACACAGTTGACTAATAACACGTTTTTTGTAGAATTCCAAGATATAGAAAGTAGAAAACAAGATAACATTACAAATATGTAGTGGACTAGGCTTAGCCTACTTGGAGACCTGAATAGTTGCACTTCAGCTTCAAGCAAGTTCTGGTGGACCATCGTTTGCTTTTGTGAAATTATGTAGCCTATATTCTTGTGTAATTAGCCAATTGTAGGACTAGCACAACATAGCCTAATAGTCGTATCTTCGTCATCTTTCTTCTGTCGGAGCTAAAGTAGGCCTACACGTCTCCTTTCGTAATTTGTAGCTATTGTGACAACTAGGCTACTTTTAACTTTGTAACTAACTGTCGCGTGTCAAACTTGGAAACAATAATCTGCTACATTGTTACAACTCTCGCAGCTCTCTTTGTTTTTACTCCCTAATGTTTCACACAAATGAGCTGGCAGTTGATACAAAATAATGATGTAGGCTAATGTCAAGGCTAGAAAAGAGGACAGTAAATGTAGCTCAGTTGGTAGAGCATGGCGCTTGCAACGCCAGGGTTGTGGGTTCGTTTCCCACGGGGGGGTATGAAAAAAATTATGCACCCACTAACTGTAAGTCGCTCTGGATAAGAGCGTCTGCTAAATGACTAAAATGTAAAAGGATTTTGAGTCGAAATTCTACATTTAGCTCGAGTTTTGAGTCATCAGCCACAACCACATCTGCCTGTCAAAAATCCTCTACAAGGCGTGTAAATGTGCAATCCCATTGGTTTTGCACAGCTACAGTACACCTATTGGATATGACCATATTCTCACATCCGATTGGTCACTTGTGGAGATGGTGTGCTCTAGTTGGCCTCAGGAAAAGTCAATCAGATGATATCCTTCCTCCCTGGTTGCGCGAGCCTCAGAATGTTAGTATTGTCTATGGGCGCGGCATCACATCACACGCTATCATATTAGTGAATTGTTTTTCGGTGTTGGTTAATGTTGCATTGCTGCGACATAGTCTCATGTTCTCTATCTGCGTTCTTATTCACTGGTTTGTAGCGGCGGGTAGTGAGTGAGGGTCTTTGCGCTACTCGGAGTGACTGGTCAGACCAGGGAAAAAACGGGACCAGAGCTTTTCTGGGTTTTTGTTTCTGACATTGTTCATAATTTTCAACATTCCTTGGAGGAATAAACTCCATTGAAAGACTCCAGAAGGGTCCTTGTGCGTTCATCAACACCGCCCATACAGGTGTTCCAACAATCCTCACCATGGAGGCCATTGCCAAATACGATTTCAAAGCCACTGCAGATGATGAGTTGAGTTTTAAACGTGGAGAGACGTTGAAGGTAAGCAGCCCATTGTTTCACTATATCCATTCTTAAGAAATTTGCCAGGGACAGCACGTTCTTGACTGAGTAACGATAATTTCCCGTTGTAGCTATTATTAGGCCTAGTTATTACACTATTTGTAATAGCCTGTTACCTTTTTTGTGTCATTTTGTGTCTTCATATTAGACACTCCTGCACACTAACTGGTTTTGAGGACATGATCTGAAAACTTTTATAAACTGGGTGGTTCAAGCCCTGAATGCTGATTGGCTGACAGCCGTGGTATATCAGACCTTATACCACGGTATGACAAAACATTTATTTGTACTGCTCTAATTACGTTGGTAACCAGTTTATAATAGCAATAAGGCACCTCGGGGGTTTGTGGTATATGACCAATATACCACGGCTAAGAGGCTGTGTACAGGCACTCTGCGTTGCGTCGTGCTTAAGAACAGCCCTTAGCCGTGGTATATTGGCCATATACCACACCCCCTCGGGCCTTATTGCTTAAGTAAACAATAAGTCCTCTAATTCACTTTAATTGGTTGATATTCAATTAAAAAGTATTTTCAAAGGTCAATTTATTATGATAGGCCTACAGAATGAGAGGGAATAGAACTGTTATAATAGAAATTTAAAAAATGTTTTAGGGGTGTTGACCTTTGGTTCCAACACATTTGAATGAGGGGCAGCTAATGTCTTTGCCACTGGCAAGTCATATGGAAATCGGTGTCATGTTTTCAAGGAAAAAGTTCAGCGATTATTTCCGTGGCAGATATGGAAAAGGATAGCACCGGTAACCTTTGGCAGGCACGATTCTGTCTTTCTCCATATCCTATAACAAGCATCCTATACTGTACGCCACATATATTACACGTAGTCGTCATTTTGTGTGGAGAACCAGAATGAGCAACCCCAAAATTAGTCTTTGTAGCCTATATGAGAAGTCTTTTTAGAGTCAAAGAAATGCTACAAGAGGAGACAGAATGCTACAGTAAGTAACCCTCCCCCTAGTTTGCTAAAAACTAAGCTTAAGCTCTTCCATTGAATCCTTTCATTATCCTCAGTATTTCAGCAATATTGGACTTCTTCTGTGGTTATGTGATAATGCTGAAACAGGAAGTCTCCAGTATTATCCTTGGCTTCTATGCATTTTTTTCTCACTCAGAGAGAGAGAGAGAGTCAGAAACGGAGAGGGAGAAGGAAAGAGAGCAGAGAGTCAGAGGGATGAGCTGGCAGTTTGTTTACAACCACACCCCCTTCCCTTGCTGGGATTATGACAGCTCCTTCATTTCAGTGTCAGAACTCTACTTTTAACAGCTCTGCTTCAAGACATGCTATAATGGTTATAAAAGCTATATTATAGCTGAACTGCACACTGACACATGATGGCCAGCAATCCTCTGATACTGGTGTCAGTTCGGGTTAAAACCATATGCAAAAAAAAAAGCAGTAAAAGAGGATTGAGAGTGAAGTGTGTGTGTCTGAGGTAAACGGCTGGTTTTGGTTGTGTGCAGTCTTTCTAGCTCCCTCTCTCCGCTGGTGTTTTGATAACGGTCTGGCCCTGGGCTTGGCTGACCTCCCTCTGCTCTCCTCTACCCCGGCAATGTACCCCAGCAACGCCACGTTCAGAGGCAGAAACAGATCCGGCAAACCAGGACAGGACACACATATTCATATCTCCTCAAGAGAAACATCAGTTGTAGATGTTCAAACCAGAGACAGGAACATATCTGACCAGGGACATTCATGTGGCCTCGAGAAATATCACTTAGTTCACAACGAAAGCAAAACATTCTCTGATACAACACATGACAGGAAAAACAGCAAACAAAGTTATCAGTCAAATATCAATTTTCAGTTGTTGTCTTGAAACAAACTGCTCTTTGATTCAGTTTCAACACATGACCGCGAGCTGTGAAAACGGTGAACAAAGCTATCAGTCAATTTGTTGCCTGAGTCAACCTCAGTTCATCATGCAGCGGCTTTCACGCTTCAAAGTGAGGCAGTGTTCGTCACGCCATTTCTGACGGCACCTATGGACTTAACAAGTCTGCAATTTTCCAAGAGGAGCATCTGAAGGACGATTGCCGATCAGTGATAGGAGGTATGTGAGTGCAGGCTGTACTGCGTACAGTATACACTAGTCTAAGTTCCTTTTACTATCCATAAAGTACATTCTATCAACCAAACCAATGGATGTCCCTCCTATATTAGCCAAGCTTGACAATGACCATAGGAGTTGGCAAGACAGCACAAACAGATCTGGGACCAGGCTATATTCTAACAGCCAAATCAATAGATTTCTTTCTTGTGTTAGCTGATTTGTTCACAGCCTCTGGACGGAATAAAGCTCAATGGAGAGCAAACTCAGCCCTCTAGAAGGGGATGGGGAGTATGCCAAGCAGCTTGCTCCATCCCCTGGGCCTTAGGCTGCGCCGCTCGTGGGCACCACATAAATATGAATCGTCCAAGAGTGTGATGGGGTATGTGGTGTGTGGCAACAGCTTGCCGGTAAAAACCCCACTACACCCCGAGGCTATTCTCTTTTTCTCCTGCTCGGTTCTTTCTGCGTAGCGCAGCATGCATGAACTCCGCCTGGAGTTGCGCGAAGGTTTCTGTTGAGTTCCGTTCTTTTAACTTGCCGGGAACGCTATTAACGCAGTCTTGGCTCTTCCGAGTTCGGAGAGAGCGGGGAAGGAGAGAGGGATAATCTGGAGGGGATTCAGGAGCGTCGGCAGTGATCCTATCCCCCCGTTCCTAATTGAATTCTGACCACGGAGGATGGAGGGAGGATGGGGCTCTTTGACAGGGTTCTTGGAGCCCATGGGCCTGCTCTTCTTAACCACACACTTCAAAGCTTCAGGCCTGGCACTGTTCAGTCAAGTGGCTCTTATGAAATACAGTGGGGAAAAAAAGTATTTAGTCAGCCACCAATTGTGCAAGTTCTCCCACTTAAAAAGATGAGAGAGGCCTGTAATTTTCATCATAGGTACACGTCAACTATGACAGACAAATTGAGAAAAGAAATTCCAGAAAATCACATTGTAGGATTTTTAATGAATTTATTTGCAAATTATGGTGGAAAATAAGTATTTGGTCACCTACAAACAAGCAAGATTTCTGGCTCTCACAGACCTGTAACTTCTTCTTTAAGAGGCTCCTCTGTCCTCCACTCGTTACCTGTATTAATGGCACCTGTTTGAACTTGTTATCCGTATAAAGGACACCTGTCCACAACCTCAAACAGTCACACTCCAAACTCCACTATAGCCAAGACCAAAGAGCTGTCAAAGGACACCAGAAACAAAATTGTAGACCTGCACCAGGCTGGGAAGACTGAATCTGCAATAGGTAAGCAGCTTGGTTTGAAGAAATCAACTGTGGGAGCAATTATTAGGAAATGGAAGACATACAAGACCACTGATAATCTCCCTCGATCTGGGGCTCCACGCAAGAGCTCACCCCGTGGGGGTCAAAATGATCACAAGAACGGTGAGCAAAAATCCCAGAACCACATGGGGGGACCTAGTGAATGACCTACAGAGAGCTGGGACCAAAGTAACAAAGCCTACCATCAGTAACACACTACGCCGCCAGGAGACTCAAATCCTGCAGTCCCCCTGCTTAAGCCAGTACATGTCCAGGCCCGTCTGAAGTTTGCTAGAGTGCCTTTGGATGATCCAGAAGAGGATTGGGAGAATGTCATATGGTCAGATGAAACCAAAATATAACTTTTTGGTAAAAACTCAACTCAGTCGTGTTTGGAGGATAAAGAATGCTGAGTTGCATCCAAAGAACACCATACCTACTGTGAAGCATGGGGGTGGAAACATCATGCTTTGGGGCTGTTTTTCTGCAAAGGGACCAGGACGACTGATCCGTAAAGGAAAGAATGAATGGGGCCATGTATCGTGAGATTTTGAGTGAAAACCTCCTTCCATCAGCAAGGGGCATTGAAGATGAAACGTGGCTGGTCTTTCAGCATGACAATGATCCCAAACACACCGCCCCGGGCAACGAAGGAGTGGCCCCGTAAGAAGCATTTCAAGGTCCTGGAGTGGCCTAGCCAGTCTCCAGATCTCAACCCCATAGAAAATCTTTGGAGGGGGAGTTGAAAGTCTGTGTTGCCCAGCGACAGCCCCAAAACATCACTGCTCTAGAGGAGATCTGCATGGAGGAATGGGCCAAAATACCAGCAACAGTGTGTGAAAACCTTGTGAAGACTTACAGAAAACGTTTGACCTGTGTCATTGCCAACAAAGGGTATATAACAAAGTATTGAGAAACTTTTGTTATTGACCAAATACTTATTTTCCACCATAATTTGCAAATAAATTCATTAAAAATCCTACAATGTGATTTTCTGGATTTTTTTCTCATTTTGTCTGTCATAGTTGACGTGTACCTATGATGAAAATTACAGGCCTCTCTCATCTTTTTTAAGTGGGAGAACTTGCACAATTGGTGGCTGACTAAATACTTTTTTTCCCCACTGTAGGTCTACTCTCTTGATGAACTGAGCTCTCATGGAATAAGCCTACTGTCTTGGTGAATTGCTGATAATTAGAATAAATCTGATGCGTGACGTGCCATGTCCATGATCGATTTAGCTAAGTTCTTGAGATACTCCCTTACTACAGAGGATATTAAGTCCTCATGGATATTTTTTAGAAATCTGTAAAGATGAGAGATTATTTCCTCTGAATACGTAGGCTAACTCCCCCATCCCCCACTTTACAAAGGGTGGAGGAGTTTATTCTCTGGAATTGAGTTGTCAGGAAGAGAAGCATGTCAGAAATAACGCTTACTGCCAGAAGTTTTGTCTTGTCTTGTTTTTTGTGTTACTCAAGACATCAAGACATCTTGGTTTTTCTCATGCATTTAGAAGGGTAGGAGAGAGACCTCCGTTTTTATTTAGGGAGTTTTTGTTGTTGAAGGACAGACGATGCCTCTGGGGCACGCAACGTCTCTCTCTCTCTCTCTCTCTCTGTCTTTATTTTTTCTGTCAACTGAGGCCGCAGCACAAAAGCCGGGCAGCATCAGGTCTAAATTTAGCCTGCAAGCAAGGAGTGGAAAGAAAAACCATCTGAGACTGTGACAGGAACCTGGCCAAGGGCTGCGTGTCTGACAGAAAAGTCGAAAAGAGAATAGAGCATCACTCTGGTCAAACAAAGGAAAAGAAGGAAACAACAAACAGCTTTGGTCTCAAGTCACCTGATTGTGTCTGGTTAAATAGTTTTCAGGGAAGTGGCAGCACCTTAGCCTGGTCCCAGATTAGTTTTTTGCTGTATAGCCAAATCCTATGGCCATTTTCACTGCCGTTTGGCAAAAACTGAGGACTCCTCTCCTGCCCTTCTAAATGCATGAGAAAAACCAAGATGTCTTGAGGTGACTCACTCACTCGTGAGCTAAACGGGATGTACTGTGAATGTACAGTAAAGGACAGGCAGCGTCTGCCAACGCTAGCTAGTGAACTGAACTCATTCCCATGGCAGATGCTAACCTGGCTAGGTTTCTTAGGACCTTATACACCAGAAGCTGCGTCCTATGGATCACTTATGTCATGCATGCTAGGCCATTAGAACATAGCCTTTCTATATGTCTACTTATGAGTGTGTATGCGTGCGTGTGTGGGTGACACTGACTCCTTTGACAGGGCGAATGTACAGTATATAAACTCTCCCATTACAAGGTGAAATCACCACCCTATGCAGAGAGTGTCAAGACAAGGGCGATGGAAGGAAAGACAATAACAGACCCAAGTGATTATCCCCATTGAGAGAAGAACAGAACAATCATTAATCCATCTGCCCCTCTCTGTCACAGCTCTTGTCCTTCTCTTTGTCCTCCAGAAGGAGGAAATGAAGGTGAGAGATGCGGCTGGCTGCACTCCTCTCTCTCTCTCTCTCTCTCTCTCTCTCTCTCTCTCTCTCTCTCTCTCTCTCTCTCTCTCTCTCTCTCTCTCTCTCTCTCTCTCTCTCTCTCTCTCTCTCTCTCTCTCTCTCTCTCTCTCTCTCTCAGAGAGAGCTGCTAGCTTTCAAAACTACTGCTACTGTCCCCAGTCATAAGGCCAAAGGCTGTTCTTATTAGCCCTGTGTTCAGAGACCTTCGCTTGAAGCCATCCTGGAGCCTTGTTTTCCTGCTTGTCCTCCTGTGTCGTTTGGGATGGTAGATGCCGAGTTCGCTCCATTTCTGTTGGGAATGTCCTGAGATTTCACAAAATCTAAGGAACCGAGGGAGAAGAGGAAAGAGTGTCTGTCTTTCAGGTGTGCTCAAAACTTTCCAGACTTCACAACTTGCCAGAGAGTTTCATTTGCATGGGTTGACTTCACCCAGTCTTAATTCGCTCCAGGGCTACAGTAGTTGAGGCTCACCACAACACGCTACCTACTGCTACTTATTCTGTCCTGTATCAGATCGCTCTTTAGCTAAGAGCGTGATCATTGGCCCGACAGTGTGAAAAGCAAGACATGGTTTCCTGTCACAGCTAATGTTTTTCTTGACTCTCACCCACACAAATAACAAAAAAGGTGCAAGCAGATACACATGCACAGTGTGTGACACACAAAACTGTGTGAAGCCCACCCTGGAAAACATACACGCACGCAGACACACACACAAAACGAATCCGCAGTGGGACTAGCGTGTGGCTCTTCAACATGATGTTTTTTCCTCAAAGCTGCGATCTCCAACACAGCTCTGCCTAATGCCTCGGAAACAACCCTCTCACCCTCTCCCAGTGTAACCCTCTCCCCCTCCCCCCTCTCCCAGTGCAACCCCCTCTCACCCTCTCCCAGTGCAATCCTCTCCACCCTCTCACACTCTCTCTCTCTCACTCTCACACCCACACTCTACACACACACACACACACACACACACACACACACACACACACACACACACACACACACACACACACAGCCTCTCACCCTCTCTCCAGTGCTGTTTCCAAGATCCATCTCTTAAGTCCAGTCAAATGCTTTAACCATTGATTAAACCCTAAACCGACCTTCTCCCATGTGGACCAACCATATAATACAATACCCTGGCCTGTTAGCTTAAACGGATGGCTTTCTAACTATAAGCTTTGTTTTCCCTCCCTAATCTTTGGGTTTTTTATTGCAACACCCTGAAATGGCTCCCTATTCCCTAAATAGTGCACTACTTTTGACCAGAGCCTTATGGGCCCAATCAAAAGTAGTGCGCCGCTATATAGGAAGATAGGGTTCCATTTCGGATGCACAAGTTGCCTTCTCACACCTCAGTTGTCTTTACTGTGATGCCAATAGATCCACTTCCTGATATTGATCGTTCTCGCTCAATAAATATACTTCAGGGGAATGGAGAGAATAGGCTAAATGCTCACTTCAGGATTATTTACTGGTTTCCTTCAACTCCAGGAAAAGCGTAATTGTTTCAGGAACCGCGCGTGTGTGTGTGTGTGTGTGTGTGTGTGTGTGTGTGTGTGTGATTGCTTCATTTATCTCCCAATCTCCTCTCTCCCTATTCTCTCCCATCCTGTAATTTGGCTGTCGTGATGGAACACAATATCATCAACTTAATGTGCATGAAAACACCCATAACTTTTGCTTATGTGGTTCCCAAAGTGTCATTTCCATATGGCTTGAATGGGCATAGAAACGATTGTAATGGGATTGTTACAATATTGTAACTGTTACTTCTCAGAAGAGGCAGTGGTGTCACAAAACTCATCAGAAACCCTCAACAGAAACTCTGGGTATAGACTAGAGTTTGGGTATAACCAGAGATACTGGATATAATGACGGGATGCGTGTGTCCGCCTAACAATGGGATTCGTTTGCCCACAGAGCGGAATGGCAGGCTCCTGCCTATTCTCTCTGGTGATTGGTGTATACATCTCGTTATTGAATACTTTTTTGAATATTCGATGAGGGGTGTTGACGTCAACTGCCTGTATTCAATGTAGAGAGATGCTATGCTAGCCTTATGAATATGCATAGACTGTCACGAATTCCAACAGGGACAACTGATATAAAGTGTTTTTTTCTCCAAGTTGCCGGGTGGTCACGTGCATCACACTTATGTCAGTACACTTCGTAACAACCTAAGCATTACAAAATGTCTATTAGATATCACAATAGCAATACATTTTTATCTTGACTAAATTCGACACTCTCTCATTGCCCCCCATACAAAAACTCCTCACTTACTTAAGAATTAATGAGCTGCTAAATGTGGACAGATTTTGGGTGGAGCAAACCCACTTGCTTCACCTCTTCGGGCTTAATCCCAGTACCTCCCCTTTAGTCCTCCCCCTCCATTTTGCACCATCCCTCGAGTCGCATTGAGTCGGAGTGGTGTTCCAATTCAACTTTGAGCGAGGGGTAGTGCCTTTTAGCCCTGTAGTTGGCCCTCCAAACGAAGCGAATTGGCATGCAGACTTCCTATCGAGTGGTTATCAGAACTGCCATGAAGCTCTGCGACCCAAGTCTGTAAAGTTGCTTCAGGAAGATGGCTGGCAAAAATACTATGATGGAAGCAAACGTAAGTAATTATAACGTCATAACAAATAATGCAAAACAATGTACAGTTAAGAGGAATATGTTAATGCAGAAAAGGATTATGCATATTTTTTGGTCATAAAGTTAATTTACAAAAATCGCTATTTAACAAGCTGACTAGCTAACATTAGCCAACTAGCCATACATTTAGCTTGCTATATGGGCGTGACATTTGTATGAATTGTGATTTGTGTTGTTTCATGTTTTAGGGACTCCTGAATAAACCAGGAAAACCAGGCTGTCATCTTGATGTAAAGAATCTAGCTTAGCTAGCTAGCTAAAGCATTTACTGCAAATTGATTGTACAATTTTGTAAGCTTGTTTTGCTGTTCATAAAAAAATATTTCACTTGTCGTTGTTCTTTATTGTAGTAACTTAACTAGGGGTGTGAACGTTTAAACTTTAAAATGTTGAAATGAAATTGGGATTGTTAATGTTAAGAAAATATCCCTAACCGAAATTCTTTTCTCACAAGCTTTTTCTCACAGTGCTACCACAAACAAGTCCCGATCATCACCATAAAGGGATTTTTTTGTTTTAAACAAATACCTAACGCAACAATTCTGTAACATTTAGTAGGAGGGGAAAAAAGCCAAATTTTTTCCTTTATTTACCGGAGCTGCACGAGGGAGAGAGAGGCAGCAGCCAGGCAGGGTAGGGGTAAAGTGACTATACATAACTTTAACTGTGCGCTTTCCATTCCTTTCTATAGCAAATAACAACTCCATTCAGATAAGTAGCAGCCTACCTGTTGGCTCTCAGTGTTGTAGCCTGTCCTTCTCATTTAACTTTTAGTTCTGTCATTTTTATTCCATCTTCCATTGATTAGCCTAGATATCTTCCACACGGAGCCTCTGGCTATGACTGTAGCCTAGTGCCGGTTTGATGACTTGTGATTGGACAACAACAGCTACACGCGCCAACCAAGCTACACGCGCAATTTTCTCACTCAGCAGGGAAGTGTGATGTAGACCATCTGCATTGTGAATTCACATGGAATTTTGTATTAATTTCTAATAGTTTTAACGGAAAACCGATACAAAAATTGGCATTTAAAAGTTACTCATTTTTTTTCACATCCCCTAAACTTAACATTAACGTTAGAGATTGAAAATCTTTGCCAATGCAGGTAGCGTAGCTATGTAAACGATCTGTGTATGGACTCTAAAACGTTGGTATAAATACTAGTTCAGAACAGTGGTTTTAATTGTTCTAGTTACAATGCTTCCACTGGTAATGACTGAGTGAAGGAAATGTGCACTGTTATATGTCAAACTGCTAAGGAATGAAAGTCCTGCTTCAGTAGTAGTCCACATTGAACCACAACCAGAGGATGGGGACATTACGTGCATATTGTTGTTCTGCTGTTCTCATTTGTTGCTCATATGGTAAGTACGTATTTGTTGCATGAGAAATATAAGGAAAGCTATTATTGCCGCTAGTACAGGCATTGTGAAAACACAAGGCTCGTCGTCAATGAATTGCATGGTATCCATTTGCAGTTTCTGATGTGCGCAAGTTATGTAGTGATGTCCCATTCCCTAGGCTCTCCCTACCACTGTTGCTCCATTTTCGAGTGCCACTCCTCACTGAGCGACCCTCTAAAACGAGGGGAGGGCTAAGGGGAGGTATTGGGAATAAGCCTTCCTCTCTGGGATAACCCTAGTCCTTGAGTGCCAACATACAGGACTCTCAACCCTAGTTCTTGACTGCCAAGTTTTTGATTGAACTGACCTGGAAGACCAGCTGTGTTAAATTCAGTCATTCACTGAACTGATCAATTAGCTCAGTTGGTTAGGTTTGTTGCCTAGTTGGGACAAAAATAGAGATGTAGACCCTCTGTTGCCTCATGCTGACTCATCCCCAGCTGGCCTCTGTCATCACCGTGGGTGAGTCAGTTGGCGTTAGAGTGCCAACATGCTAGGCAGGCACCAGCCCCAACCTACAGGGACTCTCATCTTCTGCTCATCTTCCCGATCAGAGTGACTCATTCCCCTAAGTTACCCCTGTGCTCCTTCACACTAAACAACAGCATAGTGCTAATTGAAAAAGTAGCAAGCCAGGATCGGGTTAAAACATTTTTGCTGAACAAGCTCTATTTTGGTGGCCACTGGTACATTCTAATAGTTTCTGGCTGAAAATACAATGTATCCGAATATAACACTGATCAAATATTTTCACACTTTTACGTTGTTAGTTTCATCAGCTGTTGTGCAATGTGATACAAAACACAGGAACAACTTAATTTTGGCTACACTGGGCCTTTAAAAATCCTGTAAGAGTCTGATGACTTCCATAGGCTTCAGGTATGATTGAAGAATGAAGCAGGTGTTAAACATAGGCTTTGCCACACAGAAAGCAGCAGTTGACTACTCCATTGTCAATACTTAGATTAAATCAGTAAACCTACTGTATATCAATATCTTTGAAAATCAGTATAATTATCTTTTAAAACAATTCAAAGCCTACCAGTATGGAGATTAGGGAGCCAAATGAATGGCTCTCTTACATTTAGTCATTAGCGACACTCTTATCCAGAGCAACTTGCAGTGGACTGCATACATTTTTCATACTGGCCCCCCATGGGAATCGAACCCACAACCCTGGCGTTGCAAGCGCCATGCTCTACCAACGGAGCTACAGGAGGGCCTTACAGATGCAATTCGGTAGACTACTGACGAGTCGCTCACTTTAACGTCACTGTCTTGCCAGTCCTGATGGACTTCATATCAAAAATACAAACGAGATCTTTAGTTTACTTGTCCCTGATACCATGGACATATACAGTAACTACGTTGTATCATTTATGACTAGCAAGGATATATGAGATCACATTTATTCAGTCAGTTGGACACCTTTTATAAACAAGTCAAGCTTGCTGTTCGTCAGTCAAAGCAAAGTAAATAGCCAATGCGCCACCACTCCGTGGCTGCATATCAAACATGCCAGGGTCCAACATTAACTTTTTTTCTCACTGTCCCAGTCGGGCCAGTTAGCAAAAAATCTACTGGCCCGAACAGAATTTCTACTGGCCCAGACATGGTGTAGTTCTTAAAGGGATATTTCAAGATTTTGGTAATGAATGTCGGAAGTTTGAAGGAAGTTGGTAACTAGCATTAGCGCAATTGCTAACTAGCATTAGTACAATGGCGCATGGCAGTCTATGGTACACTGCTAGCAGTGCTAGTTGGTACTTAGCATTAGCTTGCAAAACTAACTCCATCTTCCTTCATTGCCAAAACCCCGAAGTATCCCTTTAAATGCACTGGGGTCATGCAGGGCCTATAGGTTGGCATGCTTTCGCTCTATATTCAGCTATTAATAGGATACGTTTGGTTATTATATGTATTAAAAAGCTGTGTAATATAATTTGGCAATGCACGTCGTTAAGCTATTCCTTAGAATTGCATTGTATTAATTGCATACATTTTTGTTTCTAAAGTGTGTCATTTTGAGAAGAGGACACTGTCCCTTTAAGACAAATGTTCCAAAAGTCATATCGACATGGCTACAGTAGGCTAAGCCAAGGCTAATGCTAGTTTTCTTTTTGTAGCTTTCTTTTTACAGACTATCAACAGTAGCCAGCATATTGCTAGTATGTTCACTATTGAAGGTTTACTTTTGTAAATCACTTTCACTAAAAAGAAAACAATAGGCTAAGTGGATTTAGACTCATCGTTAGCACATTATATAGGACGTGCAAATTCACTCACATTATATGGGACATGCAAATTCATGCTCTCCTCCGTGTAAAGAAATATGACTGCAACCACAGCGCACACAACACACACACCCAAGTACCGAGAGGCGGGACAGACCGCAGACTGTCAAATCAGCAGTGTTTCGCCGTCATCGCTCACTTTGTGACTGACAGTTGCCTGTCTTATCAATAGGTCGCTAGAAGATGCATATCGCTCATTGTAGCGAGAGAGGGCACTGCATACTTTTTTTTTCTGACTAGCGAATTGAAAGTAGCCTAGCTAGTTTAAGCTAGCCGGCTGAAAATGTGTCAGTAATCGGCTGTATAGCCGATAGACAGCGCTAGTGGAAAACACTGAGCATAGCACCACAGAAGATGTCATACCTCACAGCAGAGCAGGGCCAGATCGTGATATGTGTGCTTTCTCCTGCACTAAAGCATAGCCTAGTTCAATAGTTCTCCTCAAAATAGGATCAGTTGCAGTTACCTCTGTAGCGTCTGCTTGTCAGTTAGCATTACCGCGCTAACTTGTTTAAATCAGCGCTAACGTGCCCAGGCCCGGCTGCCCGCTGTGTCTCTGTGAGGCGAGAGACATAGTTAGCGTTAGCGATACACCAGGGACACTCATCTTCTCTTCATCTTCCCAGCCAGAGTATCAGAGTGACTCATTCCTCCACTAAGTAACCCATGCGCTCCTTCACAAGCAGAAGATGTCATACCACTCACTACACCTGTCAGTGAAGCAGGCAGAGAGCAGGGTAGAGGGGTTAGCTTGTGACGTGCATGTGTTTGTTCGTGTATGCTTTCTTCTCCTGCACTAAAAGCTCCTGTTGATTCTTCTCTCTCTCTCTCTCTCTCTCTCTCTCTCTCTCTCTCTCTCTCTCTCTCTCTCGCCTCTCTCTCTCTCTCTCTCTCGCCTCTCTGTCTCTCTCTCTCGCCTCTCTGTCTCTCTCTCACTCGCCTCTCTGTCTCTCGCCTCTCTGTGTGTCTCTCTCTCTCTCTCTCTCTCTCTGCGCTGACCCTGAAACTCTACTGTTGTTGACAGTTTGCAGACATAGATAGAAAGCCCTCCCAGGGAGAGAGAGTGTCTGAGAGGGGCCATCTGGGCAGACTAGGCCCTCAGAGCCCTGTCCCCTACACTGAGCCTCTCTCCAGTCTAGTCTGAGTGGGCTCTGTTGTGACTGCCTGTCTGAACCTAGCGGGCCTGCTCTTTCACACACTCGTTCTATTTCTCTCTCTCTCTCCCTGGAGTTCCTGCAGTCCAGATTGTGTTTGACTAGACATCAGACAGACTCTCTCTCCTTTCTAATCCAGACAGCCCCAATCTGGGATATCGTTAAAAGTGTCCCAGGGCTGAAGCTGATTAGCGGTTTAGCTGTCGCACCCTTTATCCCTTCCTCCGACCACAGGATAAATAGACCTCATGGATTAGCCCTACAAAAACAGAGGCTGGAACCGGGGCCAACTGGGCAGGACCAGGACAGTGGCAGAGAGGGACACAACAGCACACACGCTCTCCAGGATAGCAAGGCCCCAGCTGCTACATGCTAGGCTCTTGGCACCATCCAAAATCCCAGAAAACTAGAGGGTTGCGTAATGAACCCTCGATTACCACTGACTTTATCCAAGTGAAGTCTTGAATGTCTTGGAAGTGTGGCAACTGGCAATGCAAGATTAATTCCAACTAGAGGATTGTGTAATGTTGTAGTGTGACTGTGATGTAAGGGGCATACACCGCTGCTTTGTACACCATGCTATTATACTATGCATCAATGTTTAGTGTTGCTATTTATGTAAAGCAGTAGTTTGGATGATGTTGTAGACACGCTAGGTACCATGTTACTATGCAAAGTATGCATCAATGCTTAATGTTGCTATTTTCATAAAGCAGTGGGTTGGATAATGTTGTAGACATGTCATAGTTGTTTGTTTCAGAGGTCTAAATGGATGCAAATCACTGTACTGTACATGGAAATGCACCACTTTGTTCACAATACCAATTCCTACAGTATGCTACTATAAATCGGAGCTTAAATAACTATTTGTAAGTTTATTGGAGACAAAGCAGATGCTCGTGCGTTTATGTAGAGCTTCTTCGTGAAATTCGGAAATATACTGAACAAAATATGACAAAAGATCCCAGAAATGTTCCAAATGCACAAAAAGCTTATTTCTCTAAAATGTTGTGCACAAATATATTTACATCCCTTTTGGTAAAGTATTTATCCTTTGCCAAGATAATCCATCCACCTGACAGGTGTGGCATATCAAGAAGCTGATTTAAACAGCATGATCATTACATAGGTCACCTTGGGGACAATAAAAGGCCACTCTAAAATGTGCAGTTTTGTCACAAAACACAATGCCACGACGTCTCAAGTTTTGAGGGAGGTACAATTGGCATGCTGACTGCAGGAATGTCCACAGAGCTGTTGCCAGAGAATTGAATGTTCATTTCTCTACCATAAGCCGCCTCCAACGTCATTTTAGAGAATTTGGCAGTACGTCCAACCGGCCTCACAACTGTAGATCACGTTAACCACGCCAGCCCAGGACCTCCACATCCGGCTTCTTCACCTGGGGATCGTCTGAGACCAGCCACCGGACAGCTGATGAAGCTGTGGGTTTGCACAACCGAATAATTTCTGCACAAACTGGCAGAAACCGTCTCACGGAAGCTCATCGCTCTCTCCAGAAAGCTCATCTGCTGCTCTCTCAGGCTCATCTGCTGCTCTTAGGAAGTCTCTGCATGCTCTCTCAGGGTCTCTGCATGCTCTCGGGGCTGTGTCTCTCAGGAAGCTCATCTCGTGCTCTCTCAGGGAAGCTCATCTGCATGCTCTCTCAGGGTCTGCATGCTCTCTCAGGAAGCTCATCTGCATGCTCTCTCAGGAAGCTCATCTGGTCTGCTGCTCTCTCAGGGAAGCTCATCTCGTTCAAAGCTCATCTGCATGCTCTCTCAGGGAAGCTCATCTGCGTGCTCTCTCAGGGAAGCTCATCTGCATGCTCTCTCAGGGAAGCTCTCTCTCTCTCTCAGGAAGCTTGCGCTCGTCTCACCAGGGTCTTTACCTGACTGCAGTTCAGCGTCTTAACCGACTTCAGTGGGAAAATGCTCACCTTCGATGGCCACTGGCATGCTGGAGAAGTGTGCTCTTCACGGATTAATCATTGTTTCAACTGTGCAGGGCAGATGGCTTTGTGTGAGCGAGCGGTTTGCGGGTGTCAACGTTGTGAACAGAGTGCCCCATGGTGGCAGTGGGGTTATGATATGGGCAGGCATAAGCTATGGACAACGAACACAATTGCATTTTATCAATGGCAATTTGAATGCACAGAGATACCCGTGATGAGATCCTGAGGCCCATTGTCATGCCATTCATCCGCCGCCATCACCTCATGTTTCAGCATGATAATGCACAGCCCCATGTCGCAAGGATCTGTACACAATTCCTGGAAGCTGAAAATATCCCAGTTCTTCCATGGCCTGCATACTCACCCGACATGTCACCCATTGAGCATGTTTGGGATGCTCTGGATCGACGTGTACGACAGCGTGTTCCAGTTCCTGCCAATATCCAGCAACTTCGCAGAGCCATTGAAGAGGAGTGGGACAACATTCCACAGGCCACAATCAACAGCCTGATCAACTCTATGCGAAGGAGAGGTGTCACGCTGCATGAGGCAAATGGTGGTCACCAGATACTGACTGGTTTTCTGATCCACGCCCCTACTTTTTTTTTAAAGGTATCTGCGACCAACAGATGCATATCTTTATTCCCAGTCATGTGAAATCCATAGATTAGGGCCTAATGAATTTATTTCAATTGACTGATTTCCTTATATGAACTGTAACTCAGTAAAATCTTTGAAATTGTTGATTGTTGCGTTTATATTTTTGTTCAGTGTAGATATAAATGCATTCCTTTGCGTTCCCCTCTGCAGTTGATCAATGTTGTTGTCTGCTCTGATTCCCAACACACACACACACACCACACTCTGATTCCCCTCACATAGTTCATTAAGTTTTCTGTCAGGTATCGCCCGTCTGTTTCCCCACACGCCTCCACAGACACCTCGCCTGTTTACCTCTCAGGGAGAAAGATAAGCCTGCCTCCTGTGTGTGTGTCTCTCTCTCTCTCTCTCTCTCTCTCTCTCTCTCTCTCTCTCTCTCTCTCTCTCTCTCTCTCTCTCTCTCTCTCTCTTTCTCTCTCTCTCTCTCTCTCTCTGTCTCTCTCTCTCTCTCTCTCTCTCTCTCTCTCTCTCTCTCTCTCTCTCTCTCTCTCTCTCTCTCTCTTGCTCTCTCTCTGCATTTCTCTCTCTAGCTCTCTCTCTCTCTCTCTCTCTTTCTCTCTCTCTCTATCTCTCTCTCTCTCTCTCTCTGTATTTCTCTTGCTCTCTCTCTCTTGTCTCTCTTTCTCTCTCTCTCTCTCTCTGTATTTCTCTCTCTTCTCTCTCTCTCTCTCTCTCTCTCTCTCTCTCTCTCTCTCTCTCTCTCTCTCTCTCTCTCTCTGTATTTCTCCTATTTCATTATGCTCAATTTTTTCTCTCCTTCTCTCTCCCATCTCATGTATATTCATGACGCACCAGCAACCAGTATTCGCCCTGAATGCCTTGTTCCCTGGCTGGTTGTGGATACAGAACACACTCACACACATAAACTGAAACACATATATACATACACACACACACTGAAACACACACACACAAATTCCTCACACTCACACACCACACACAAGTCTCTCTTGTTTTTGCCAGTGCGGGCAATTAGGAGGCAGAAGGCAGTAAGTGTGTCGGCGGAGTGAAGGAGCAGAGGAATCGAGGAGAGGAACCCCCTGTGGATATGCTTTAGATTTAAGAGCATGGTGTCTGCTGAGTTCTTGCCCAGATTGAATTCACACCCGTGGTTATAATCCTGTAGTTTGATTCCTTCCCAATCCCCTCTGGACTACACTCTGCAGTGGCAAAATACCCCTCCCTTCCATCTCCCTCCCTCTCTTCCATCCTTCTTCTCTAACGCCCTCAGTCTTCTTCTCTTCCTTCTACCCCTCCTCTCTCATGCTCTTGTATGATACCTTCTTTTATTTAAAGTATGAGAGAACATGGTGCAGTAGCATTGGTGTCCTATATTTAGATGTGGATAGGCGTGCAAGGTGTGTGTGTGTGTTCGTGCATGTGAATTCAATGCGAAACCGTGCGTGTGCATGCCTGTGGGAGTGTGTTTGTGTCTCTATGTGTGTTAGTATGCGTCCATGCATGTGGTTTTGCCACCCACAGCCATTGACAGGAGTGTTCCACTCCCATGGGGGAGCGTGTTAACAGGGACCTTCCTCCCAGGTCATTTTATCTCATGTCACGTACAGCCCTATCTGGTGTCCTTTCCTCCTGAAAAACCACAGTGGTTGTCAGATGAACCGATGTGGATGTGGTGGAGGAGTCAGGCGCAGGACACAGAGGCTTACGTCAACGGACTTTACTAGTCAAAAGTGCAAAATACAATACACGGCCTCGAAACAAACAGAGGCGAGTGAATACGTAAAACCATGCGTAAACACTAAACAAACAAACAGAGCGTCAACACGCAGCTCCGAAATACAGGCAGACAACAACACACAATCTAACCAATACAAAACAGGGAACTTATAGGACACGTAATCAGAACACAAACAGACACAGGTGTACAAGACAGACCAAAGCAATCACACCACGAAACATTCAACGGTGGCAGCTAGTACTCCGGGGACGGCGAACGCCGAAGCCTGCCCGAACCAGGAGGAGGAGCAGTCTCGGCCGAAACCGTGACAGTGGTTCTTCACACACACACACACACTTAGTTCCTCAGGGCATGGTGGCTGCAGCAGTAATGGGGCCATCACAAGACTATCACGTCTGGTTTAGGAGATGGCAGAATGAGGATTTGGGATGATCATGATGGTGTTTGTGTGTGTGTCGGTGTGTGTGTCTGTGTGTGTGTGTGTGTGTGGCAGCTGTGAAGGAGATGACTCCGGGGCCTGATCTTGTAAATGCAACAGCCTCAATGCCCTTACAGAGGTTTACAACAAGGCAACGACATCAGTCCAGAAGAATGTGCCTCAGCCACGACCACTAACACTCTGTGAGGCGATTACCATACTGATATGTATATATATATATAATTCAATACAGCCACTGTCTATGGTTCTGCATGCTGAATGGGAAGCAGGAGCTTATAGCTTCGCCCTCCGTTAGCACTGTGATATGGTTGCTGATAACTTAGCCTATACATGTCATTGTGCTTCTGTATAGAAAATAGAGAGAGAGAAGTGGAGACAGAAGGGAAAAGGAGAGGTAGTACAGGGAGAAAAGGAGAGGTAGTACAGGGAGAAAAGGGAGAGATTGCGATGAATCTGGATACAGAGAGGTATCAAGAAAGGTGGAGACAGAGAGAGAGAATGCATCAATGCGTGAGAGGAAGAAAGAGCTAAGAGAGACAGATGTGTGTGCATGTCTTTGCCCCAGCCAGTCAGCCTATTGTGACAGCTAGGCTACCTCTCTGTTTCTGCCCCTAGGCCTGATATGATCAAACTAGCAGATGCTATTATAGCACTGAGTGGTGTGGTCTCATTTCATTAAGTCGACAGTTTTATGTTTTTCCAGCTTGAAAATACATTACCGGCCTCTGTTATGGGAAGTCCAAACTGAATTGGACAGCCACTGATGAAACAATGTACTGTACAACAAAATGTACTGTTAATGGTAGCCAGAAAACAGACATTGACTGACACTGTCCCAATGCAGTGTCAGATAGGTTTTACTAGTCTGTTTTGATTGTCTCATTCTTTGAAGTGCGCTTGTCTTTATTTGGCTTTTACAAATCCCTGGCTCAAATTCACTTTGCTATAGTGCCAAATGCATGGCCTTGATTTTTTCATAACATGCTCTCAAAGTCTTTATAGGAATGAAAAACAATGATAACAAAGTTATAGCCTTCCAAACCATGGATTAGATGTGTCTTAAGAGAAACTCTCTCTCTTACGTCTTACTCTTATGGTTGGGTTGGAAGGGTTAATATGAAGGTGGAGAGCGACCACATTGCTTCCAGTATAGAGTCCAGTACTCTACTGTTGTTCCACCTGTTATGACCCTCATACAGCCCCCCAAACCACACACACTCACATACAGGACACACCCTCTACTTCTGTGTACATGTCTCTCTCTTTCCCCCTCTGTCGTCTCCTCCCTCTACTTATCCTTCTCTTCCTCTCTCTCTCTCTCTCTCTCTCTCTCTCTCTCTCTCTCTCTCTCTCTCTCTCTCTCTCTCTCTCTCTCTCTCTCTCTCTCTCTCTCTCTCTCTCTCTCTCTCTCTCTCTCTCTCTCTCTCTCTCTCTCTCTGCTCTCTCTCTGTTCGTCAGAGCACTAGCTCCTTGTTTCCTAGCATTAGCTTAATTACTTTTATCAGCAGCTCGGAGCTCCTGCCCTCGCAGAGAGAAGTCATTATCTCCTTAATTTCCTTCCCACCAGCCTCCTACAGACACAGAGAGACAGCACACACACACACACACACACACACAGAGACAGACGACATCACACACACACACAGAGAGACAGACGCACACACTCACAGAGAGACATGCACACACACACACAGAGAGACACACACACACACACACACACTGGCACAGAGACAGACACACACACACACACAGAGAGACAGACACGCACACACACACAGAGAGACAACGCACACACACACACACACACACACACAGAGAGACAGACGCACACACACACACAGAGAGACAGACGCACACACACACACACACAGGGAGACAGACGACACACACACACACAGAGAGACAGACGCACGCTACGCACAGACGCACACACACACACACACACACACACACACACACACACACACACACACAGAGACAGACAGACAGACACACACACAGAGACACACACACACACACACACAGACAGACAGACAGACAGACAACACACACAGAGAGACACACACAGACACAGACACACACACACACACACACACACAGAGAGTTCGGACACACACAGACCCAGAGACAGACACAAACACACACAGAGACAGACACACAAACACACACAGAGACAGACACACACACACACACATACACAGAGACAGACACACACACACACAGAGAGACAGACACACACACACACACATAGACAGGCACACACACACACACACACACACACAGGAGAGACACACAGAGACACTGTTGCACATTTCACACAGACATGGGGAGTGCACAGACAGGCACACACACAGATGGATGTACTCACTCCCACAGACACACACACACACACTTACACTGGCACAGAGACATTAGCTCTCCCTCTCCCTCAGAGATTCATGTATGAGCAGCATGCAGTCATAGCCACTTGGCCCACAGTGAGTCATACTACAGGCTCTGACTCTTCACAAGGTTACAGCACCACTCTCTCTTTATCACTAGCAGTAGCTATCACGTTAGAATCCTGCTCAGGCCAACACAGCCCCCAGGGTACAGACTGGCTGTGACGGAGCACTGGGTGAGTCACCAGGACTGAGCAGCTGGGCGTGTGTGTCTGAAGGGGGGAGGGGGGTGGAACTGTGTGTGTGTGTGTGTGTGTGTGTGAGTGTCTCTCTCTCTGTGTGTATGTGTATCTTCTGCGCTCTCAACCTGTGTGAGTGGTTATTACCGTGTTTTGGAGTGGGAGGTCATGCAGAGTTTAGAGGGACAGTCGGCCAGTATTCGAAAGAGGCATGTGCCACACACACATTGTACTGGCCATGCTATGGGAGGTACTGACTGAGGGACAGCTGGTAGATGTGTGTGTGTGTGATTGGCAGATTGGGAAGCAGTCAGAGGCCAACAGTAGAGACACACACACACCAGCCTCCCTCAGAACAAATAGGGGTATCCACCTCCTCATAATCTGTCACTTTCTGTGTGTGTGTTGTATGCTTGCTTATCTCTCTTAAACCCCTCCTCTCTGCCAATGGGGGATTTGAATTCAATAGAACAGAAATTGGGGCATATTTTGCATATATGCAGATTTCCCTCCACAGGAAAAGGAGGTCAGCTAGTACAACACTGGTTCCAGGTTATAGTTATTTTTGGAACAAATATCTATGGTATACAGTGGGGCAATTCCACGGTAACAGAATGATGCTGAGACGCCGATTTTTCACTTTAAAATGTGTGTCAAACAAAAGCATTCAACTCTTTGCACAAGGACAACTTTTAACAATTTCCACAGAACATTTGACAAAAACACATTTACTTGAAGAACAGTGCAGATTCAAAGTTTGGTAACAGAATGACGACACAAACCATCATTCTGTTACCAAACTTTGCAGTCATTCTGTTACCAAACTTTGAATCTGCACTGTTCTTCAAGTAAATGTGTTTTTGTAACATTTTCAGTGGAAATTGTTAGAAGTCCTCCTTGTGAATAGAGTTGTAGGGTTTGTTTAACTTTGCAATCATTGTTTTTTGTTTGACATGCATTTTAAAGTGAAAATTCTGAGTCTCACCATCATTCTGTTACCGTCAAATTGCCCAGTAGTAGAGTTGATGAAGATCATGGTACCATAGAAAGCATTTTAGGAATCACTAGCGCGGTTAGCTCCATTTAAAAATTGGCCCATATGTGACATATCACAACTGCCTATACATTTATAACCCACTATTATTTACATTAGTAAGCCTAAAATATAACCCATGTCTTTTTTTCCTGCTTGGTGCACATTGTTTCCCGTGTTTACAGTGGCAGTCCATTTCACTTGTGGCCTGGGAAGAGTGGCGCCATAGCCCCATGGCAGAGACAGAGAGAGAATGAGAGAAAGCTAAGATTAATGGGTGTTTACTGAGACCAGCGAAGGCTAAGAGACTGAGCCTGGTCATTTCTCTCCACTAAGATGACGGGTCATCCACCATAGAGTGTGGAGACACTGTAGGAGACGATGCAGGCCCCACTCCCGTGCGGAAGCTGAGTTGGTTTGGCATCAGACATAGACAAGGAAATAAAGAGTGGAGGTGTAAGTCCATATGTTTGAACTAATCTGTCTAGGTAGAAGTTGCCTTTATAGACAATATAAGCAATTTTTCACTCCAAAACAAACTCATCCAGAAAGAGAAATTCCACCAAGACTCATACTACTACTTCTCCCACTCACACCTAAAATCCAATTCATGTTCTATCAACCGGAATCCTCTTCCATCCAACCCTAAAAACCCATTTAACTCCACTGAGTGTTTGGTGCGTTGTCTCTCAGGGGAGCTCTCTGGCCCGGGTTACGGAGTGTTAGTGTCAGCCATTGATGCTGATGGATCCGAAACAGAGTGGTTGTGACAGATGGTGTCTCTGTGGGGACAGGAGGGGGTCTGGGTCTTGTGTAGTGCTGGTGTGGTGTGGTGGCAGTCTGGTCAGGTCCCACTGTGGAGCCTCCAGATGATCACATTCAGGTTGACTGACCTAGACTAGGACACATGGGGCCTGGGTTGGGGAAAGGAATATCCTTTCACCTGGCTAGGCTTTGTGAATGGAGGTATGGGAGGTTAGGGGGGAAATATGTATGGTACATGGCAGTTATGAGATGTATGGTGTGTTCTAAGCAGTATTTTCCCCATTGCATATGGGGGAAATGCACTGAGTGTACAAAACATTAGGAACACCTTCCTGATATTGAGTTGCACCCTTTTTTGCCCTCAGAGCAGCCTCAATCCATCGTGGCATGGACTCTACAAGGTGTCGAAAGCGTTCCACAGGGATGCTGGCCCATGTTGACTCCAATGCTTCCCACAGTTGTGTCAAGTTGGCTGGATGTCTGTCAAGGATGTTGTAAGTGGGTGTGGTGGTGGAATCAGGCGCAGGACGCAGAAGTATAGTTCCAAAGACTTTAGTGAAATCTCTAACCGTGCAAGCACTAAATAGCCCGAAGGCGAAACTCCGCGCAGGCGAAACAAAGCGGCGCACAGACAGGTGCGACAAAACTCTCCAAACTATGGAGGACAGCTCTACCGAGCAAATAGTCAAAACATCCAGCAACAAAGCACGACAGTGAAAACAATCACACACAACACTAACACAAACCCAAGGAGAACTTATAGGACACTAATTCACTAAACGAAAAACAGGTGTGACAACAATTAGACAAAAGCAAGCGAACATAGAAACATGCAACGGTGGCAGCTAGTATTCGGAGACACGAACGCCAAGCCTGCCCGAGCAAGGAAGAGAGGCAGCCTCGCCGAAACCGTGACAGTACCCCCCTTGACGCGCGGCTCCCGACGTGCGCCGACTCCCGGCCTCGGGGACGACCAGGAGGACGGAGCAGGATGCGTCGGTGCCCACGATGGAATTCCGTCAGGAGAGACGGTCCAAAATGTCCCTCCTGGCACCCAGCACCGCTCCTCGGGCCGTACCCCTCCCTCCACTAGATATTGGAGACCCCCCATCCGACGTCTCCGAATCCAAGATGGACCGCACGGAGTACGCCTGGTGCCCCTCGATGTCCAATGGGGGCGGAGGAGTCTCCCTGATCTCACTTTCTTGGAGTGGGCCCTACCACCGGCCTGAGAAGAGACACATGGAACGAGGGGTTAATACTTTTATATTCAACAGGTAGTTGTAATTTGTAACTACACCTCGTTCAACCTTCTCATGACTTTAAATGGCCCCTACAAACCGCCCACCCAGTTTCCGACAGGGCAGGCGGAGGGGCAGGTTTCTGGTGGAGAGCCAGACTCGATCACCAGGTGCGTACACCGGTCCCTCACTGCGGTGGAGATCGGCGCTCGCCTTATGACGCCGGAGGGCACGCTGCAGTGGACGTGTGCAGCGTTCCATGTCTCCTCCGAGCGCCGCACCCACTCATCCACCGCAGGAGCCTCGATCTGGCTCTGCGCCAAGGTGCCAGAACCGGCTGGTAACCTAACACACATTGAAAGGGGTTAGGTTAGTGGAGGAATGGCGTAGGGGAATTCTGGGCCATTTCGCCCAGGGAACGTACCTTGCCCACTCCTCTGGCCGGTCCTGGCAGTATGTTCTAAGAAACCTACCCACATCCTGGTTCACACGTTCCACCTGCCCATTACTCTCGGGTGGTAATCCCGAGGTGAGGCTCACCGAGACCCCCCAATCGCTCCATAAAAGCTCTCCAGACTCTGGAGGTAAATTGGGGACCTCGATCAGACACAATATCCTCGGGCCCGTAGTGCCGAACACATGGGTGAATAGTGCTTCGGCGGTTTGCAGGGGCAGTAGGAAGGCCTGGCATGGGAGCAAACGACAGGCCTTAGAAAACCGGTCCACAACGACCAGTATGTGGTATTCCCCTGTGAAGGAGGAAGGTCAGTTAGGAAATCCACCCCCGAGAGGTGAGACCATGGTCGTTGTGGAGCGGGCAGGGGTAGTAACTTACCCCTAGGCAGATGTCTAGGCGCCTTACACTGGGCGCACACCGAGCAGGAGGAAACATAAACCCTCATCCCTCGCCAACGTGGGCCACCAGTACTTGGCACTAAGACAGTGCACTGTCCGGCCGATAGCCAGGGTGTCCAGAGGAGGGTAACGTGTGAGCCCAATAGATCAATCGATCCCAACCTCGGCGGAACGTACTTCCGACCCTCCCGGGCATTGAGGTGAACTAGGGTCGGCAAACGCTCGCTCGAGTTCAGCATCGACCTCCCACACTCGGGTGCCACCAGACACGACTCCGGCAGTATGGGGTGGGCTCCACGGACCTCTCCTCCGTGTCATACCGCCGAGACAGTGCGTCTGCCTTACCATTCTGTGACCCAGGGATGTACGTGATCTTGAATGTGAACCGGGTCAAAAACATATTCCACCTCGCCTGGCGAGGGTTCAGCCTCTCGCTGCCCCGGATGTACTCCAGGTTACGGTGGTCCGTCAAAATGAGGAAAGGGTGTTGAGCCCCCTCAAGCCAGTGCCTCCACACCTTTAGGGCCTGTACCACGGCTAACAGCTCCCTGTCCCTCTACGTCGTAGTTTCCACTCCGCCGGACTGAGCTTCTTGGAATAAAAGCACAGGGGCGGAGTTTAGGTGTGCGCGCCGGACCGTTGCTAAAGCACGGCTCCTATACCGGCCTCTGACGCGTCCACCTCTACCTGAAATGGCAAAGAGGGGATCCGGATGCGCCAGCACCGGGGCCGAGGTAAACAGGTCCTTCAGCCTCCCAAACGCCCTGTCCGCCTCGGCAGACCACTGCAGACGCCTTCGGACCCCCCTTCAAAAGAGACGTGATGGGAGCTGCCACCTGTCCAAAACCCCGGATAAACCTCCGGTAGTAATTGAAACCCAAAAACTGCTGCACCTCCTTCACAGTGGTTGGTGTTTGCCAATTACTTGCAGGCTGACACCGGTCTACCTCCATCTTCACCCCTGACGCAGACAACTGATACCCCAAAAAAGGAGACCGACTCCTGGAAAAACAGACACTTCTCTGTCTTGACATACAGGTCGTACTCCACCAGCCTCCGCAACACTCTGCGCACCAGGGCCACATGCTCGACTCGGGTAGGCGAGTACACGAAGAATGTCATCTATGTACACAACCACCCCCTGCCCCTGCATGTCCTGAAGAGCTCATCCACGAATGATTGGAAAACTGACGGAGCGTTCATCAACCCCGTATGGCATGACAAGATACTCGTAATGGCCCGAGGTGGTACTAAAGGCTGTCTTCCATTCATCGCCCTCCTGATGCGCACTTTCAAGTTGTCACGCGCTCCCGAGATCTAATTGTGAAGAAACGCGCCCCATGCAATGACTCAGTCATGGTCGCAATCAGCGGGGAGTGGATAACTGTACTTCACCGTGATCTGATTGAGACCACGGTAATCGATGCACGGCGTAACCCACCATCCTTTTTCTTCACAAAAAGGAAACTCGAGGACGCAGGGGAAGTGGAAGGCCGTATGTATCCTTGTCTCAGAGATTCGTCTATGTAAGTCTCCCATAGCTTTCTTCTCCTCCTGGAGACAGAGGATACACATGGCTCCGTGGGAGCGCAGCTCCTGCCTGGAGGTCTATCGCACAATCTCCCCTGCCTATGGGGCGGCAACTGCGTCGCCCTCGACTTACTAAACGCAATAGCCAAATCCCCATACTCAGGGGGAACGTGCAATGCGGGCACCTGGTTTGGACTCTCCACCGAGGTAGCCCCTACGGGAACGCCCAAACATCGACCCACACACTGAGCAGACCACTCCATCAGAGCTCTCTCCTGCCACGAAATAGATGGGTTATGGGTACTCCCAACAGGGCATGCCCAGCACCACCGGATACGCAGGCGATCGATCAGAAATAGCTGGATCATCTCCTGATGACCCCCTGCGCACACATCCTAAGTGGCGCTGTAACCTCCCTGATCAAGCCCGCACCCAACGGACGGCTATCTAGGGCATGAACGGGAAAAGGAACGTCAACAGGTAGAAGGGAATCCCTAAGGCTAAACTAAATTGCTTATCAACAAAATTCCCAGCCGCGCCTGAATCTACCAGCGCCTTATGCTAGGAATGAGGTGCTACCTGTGGAAAACGACAGGTATGCAAAGTGTGCAACAGAGAGCTCTGGGTGAGTGGGCTCCTACTCACCTGGAAACTCCCCAGTCCAGGGACCTGTCGTCTTCCCCCTAGGAGGCCATCCCCAGCACCTGCCGCGGTGTGTCCTCCCCGACCACAGTTGGTGCAGGAGATGGACCCCCTCGTATTCCGACCCCTCCTCTCTCTCAGCGCCAGCGCCACCGGAGCTCCATGGGGCACGGCTCGGAAGCGCTGGAGGGTGAAATGGACGGACCCCCTCGGGACGTCCGGGTAGCTAGCAGGGTATCCAGCCTGATGGACATGTCGACCAACTGGTCGAACGAGAGACTGGTGTCCCTACTCAGCTCCTCCGGACGTCCTCACGTAGACTACATCGATAGTGATGGTGGGGCCCGCTCATTCCACCCTGCATCCGCCGCTAGGTGCGGGAATTCTAAGGCGAACTCCTGGGCACTCCTCCTCCCCTGCCGGAGGCGACAGACGCTCCCCCGCGCTCCCCTCCGGGGATGGTCACTCACCGCCCTGGGCGAGCGGGAGAACTCGTCGTAGGTGATGGTGTTAGCGTCTATTCTCCTCCACTCTGCGTTGGCCCATTCCAACTTTACGGGGAAAGGCAGGAGATCAGGCCGACACGCTCTCGTGCCCGAGGGGCGCCCGGTGCACGGTGGCCGGTAAAAGCTCTCACCTGGAGAAGGGAATCCCTGACACCGCAGCGGTCCCATCGTAGGCCCTCGGGAGCGAGTAGTCGAACTCCTCTGGGTTCCGGAGCGGGAAGAGGCTGACTTACCTGGCGCGGGCGGGACGATGGTAGTGGAGGTGTCCTCGGGTCTCCCAGCCTCTGATGGTGGTGATCACCTCCCGCAATGCGGACCCCATCCGCAGGATCTGGTCATCTAGCTGGACCCTGTCCTCCAGCGTCGCCTCCTGCTTCGGCTCCTGCTGATTCCATTTAACGGTGTGTGATTCTGTCAAGGATGTTGTAAGTGGGTGTGGTGGTGGAATCAGGCGAGAGGCGAAGTATAGTTCCAGACTTTAGTAAATCTCTAACCGTGCAAGCACTAAATAGCCCGAAGGCGAAACTCCGCGCAGGCGAAACAAAACGGCGCACAGACAGGTGCGACAAAACTCTCAAACTATGGAGGACAGCTCTACCGAGCAAATAGTCAAAACATCCAGCAGCAAAGCACGACAGTGAAAAACAATCACACACAACACTAACACAAACCCAAGGAGAAACTTATAGGACACTAATTCACTAACGAAAACAGGTGTGTCAACTTAGACAAAAAGCAAACGAACATAGAAACATGCAACGGTGGCAGCTGGTATTCCAGACAACGAACGCGAATCCTGCCCGAGCAAGGAAAAGAGGCAGCCTCGGCCGAAACCTACAATGTCCTTTGGGTGGTGGACCTTCTTGATACACACGGGAAACTGTTGAGCGTGAAAAACCCAGCACGTTGCAGTTCTTGACACACTCAAACCAGTGCGCCTGGCACCTACTACCATACCCTGTTCAAGGCACTTCAAATCTTTTTTTTTATCACAATCCATGTTTCAATTGTCTCAAGGCTTAAAAATAATTATTTAACTGTCTCCTCCCCTTCATCTACACTGATTGAAGTGGATTTAACAAATGACATCAATAGGAATCATGCGTTCACCTGGTTCACCTGGTCAGGTTAATGACATGGAAAGAGTAGGTGTTCTAATGTTTGTACAGTCAGTGGATGTACATGGCAATACAGTTAATACTTAAAGGATCTGCATGATACTTCCTTAAAAAAAATATTTGTGGTAAGCTCTTCCAATGGTTTCCACATCATTATGTTGGCTTTCATGTACCCACTCTAATGTCAGTGGGTTTTTTATTAGTGTAGTCTTGTTGTCTTATGTTTGTCAGCGACCATGCTTAAAACCATTTGCTATTTGACTCAACTCTCTTCCCTCTGTTTTTGTGTCTTCAGGTTTTGAATGAAGATCCGACCAGAACTGGTACAAGGCGGAGCTGAATGGGAAGGAAGGCTTCATCCCCAAGAACTCATAGAAAGATGAAGGGACACCCGTAAGTATACGCCTTAGATACAGTTGCCTTATATGAGCCTGCCACAAGTCCACATGAACTGGAGAGCCAAAAATGACGACGTTCACCTCCTCCCAAATTACCTCATGTTTAACCTGGAGCTCAAAATTGGGGTATCAAACGTGAGGTTCTAATGTTAGAAGGTTTCAGTACTAGTTTGTCAAATGTCTTTTTTCCAAAGGCATTTCTTTGTGCTAAATATCAGATGAAAAAACTTCATAGACAGTTTTGCTTCCTAGTTCCCATGGTTAGAACCATTCAGAAGACTCTTGAGCCAGAGTCTAGCTAAATCCTGTGGCTAGGATAAATGCTCCTCTGGTCTGAAGATAAGGTGGAGTAAAGGACTCCTCATGCTGCTGCTGTGGTCTGGAAGCTAGCCTGGAGCGGCCCTGCTTTCTAGAGCTGATTTGTGGGTTATAGGCCTCTGAGATCCATGTGGTCGCTGGGTTGTCGATTTGGCATCCCAGAATCCCTCATCAAGTGGCATCGTCCATCTTGACTCCATAGGTCTTCCCCCACAATCGCCCTCTGGCCCAATCTAGTCTATTTGCGATATTTCTACATACCCTCCACTTAACATACAGTGCAGTCGGAAAGTATTCAGACCCCTTGACTTTTCCACTTTTGCGTTTCAGCCTGATTCTAAAATGGATTAAATTGTTTTTTTCCCTCATCAATCTACCCACAATACCCCCATAATGACAAAGCAAAAACAGGTTTTCATTTTTGCAAATTTATAAAGAATAAAAAAAACTCGAAATATCACATTTACAAGTATTCGGACCTTTTACTCAGTACTTTGTTGAAGCACCTTTGGCAGCGATTACAGCCTCGAGTCTTCTTGGGTATGACACTACAAGCTTGTCACACCTGTATTTGGGGAGTTTCTCCCATTCTTCTCTGCGATCCTCTCCAAGCTCTGTTAGGTTTTGATGGGAGCGTCCTGCTCAGCTTTTCCAGATCTCTCTAGAGATGTTCGATCGGGTTCAAGTCCGGGCTCTGACTAGCCACTCAAGGACATTCAGAGACTTGTCTGCTACTCCTGCGTTGTCTTGGCTTTGTGCTTGGGATGTTGTCCTGTTGGAAGGTGAACCTTTGCCCCAGTCTGAGGTCCTGGGCGAAGCTTTGGAGCAGTTTTGATCATCAAATATCTCTCTATACTTTGCTCCTTTCATATTTCCCTCGATCCTGACTAGTCTCTCAGTCCCTCCCACTGAAAATCATAATGCTTCACCACCATGCTTCACCATGGGATGGTGCCAGGTTTCCTGCCAGACGTGATGCTTGGCATTCAGGCCAAAGAGTTCAATCTTGGTTTCATCAGACCAGAGAATCTTTTCTCATGGTCTGAGAGTCTTTAGATGCCTTTTGGCAAACTCCACGCTGTCATTCCTTTTAGTGGCTTCCCGTCTCCACTCTACCATCAAGCCTGATTGTATTAGGATGGTTGTCCTTCTGGAGGTTCTCCCATCTCCACAGAGGAACTCTAGAGCTCTGTCAGAGTACCATTTGGTTCTTAGTCACCTCCTGACCGTCAGCCCTTCTCCCCCGATTGCTCCAGTTTGGCCAGGCGTCCAGCTCTAGGAATAGTCTTGGTAGTTTCCAAACTTTTAGAATGAAGGAGCCGCCTCTGTTCTTGGGGGCGTTCAATTCTGCAGACATGTTTTGGGTACCCATTCCCCAGATCTCATGTCTCGAGCCACAATCCCCTGTCTCGCACTCTACACATTCCTTCAACACGCTTGGTTTTTGCTCTACATTACTGTCAACTGTATTATATAACAGGTATGTGCCTTTCCAAATCATGTCAATTATTTACCACGTTACTCCAATCAAGTTAAATGGAAACGGATGCACTAGCTCAATTTCAAAGTCTCATAGAGGTCTGTTATTAAATTATTTTTCTTTTTATTTTTTAATATTTCAAATTTCTTGTTTTCATTTTTCGTATGTTAAATACTTTTGAATAAGGCTAGTCATATAACAAAATGTGATAAATGAAGGGATAATTCTTTCCACTGTAGCCCTATTGTATCAATATGGGGCACCTTTTAACATGCTATATTTTGTAAAGAATATGACTTCAGTCGAGCCACGGCTTTTGTTAACTGTCAGATAGGAGATGATTGTACTTAACTTTCCTACAAAGCTCTTTCTACATAAACTGTTCTTAAAGGTTTTTAAATGGATCCTATTCTGAGGAGCCACTAAATAAGATGGATTTACTTTATATTCTAAACACACAATAGCAAGGGGCTTTGTCCTGTATAGTTGTCAGCTGTGTGAGGACTTCCTTCCCCACCATCCCACCTGCTCTCAGGGCTGCGAGGACTCTCACATAAAGCCCATTACACACTGCACCAATCAACGGCCTATTATAGTCCATCAGGACTTCCCGTTCCTTACTGATTGGTCAGCTGGGCCTAAATACAGGGGGGAGGGAATCACCTGCTCTATGGAGGAGCAGATGGTGGAGGGGGGTCCAGGATAGCAAGCAGGCAGATGGTGGAGGAGGGTCCAATAACACAGGCAGATGGTGGCGCTGGATAGGAAAATCCGTACTCACTTCACTATGGGGCTGGCCTTGGCCTGGTTACATCCACCATGGTTTTCTCATTATCATGCTGGAAAGGATCATGTGAGAGAAGGTATCCAAGTCGCACAGGATGGTTTGGTTTCGATGTTGTGGAAAGGGCTTTGGCTCCCTTATGGAGGGCCTGGTAGCCGTGGATGTCAGTGCTACCACACATCAAAGGCACACTTTTCGAGCCACAAAGCCGGAAGGACCAGGATAATAGGAATTCCATTATCTCTCTACCCACGAGTGTTACTGTTACCTCAGGAGTGTTACCTCAGGAGATCAGAGCACTGTGGATGAGAGGTTGGACTTCCTGTCATCCCTAAGCCTGTTTTGTGTGTGAACACCAGGCACAAAAAATAACATTGCTAAATGCTAAAGGCTAGTGTTAAACTATATCAAACCAATGGCTTGGAGATGCTAGTGTTACCTAACAGGTCAATATGTGTATACACATGTAATAAACAGATACTTGTTCTACTCATATCGTCACTTATTTACTATTGGCTTATACACTGTTTTAACTCTCCTGATATATACTGTATAGAACCTGGCTGAATTATCATTTCCCTTATGAAACACTGAGTTGATCCAGGTCTTGTCATGTTGTCTGAGTTCCCAAAACCAGACAACTAAGAGAGGCTC
This sequence comes from Coregonus clupeaformis, assembly GCF_020615455.1. NCBI lineage: Eukaryota > Metazoa > Chordata > Actinopteri > Salmoniformes > Salmonidae > Coregonus > Coregonus clupeaformis. Next base: position 977 of record NW_025536131.1, on the reverse strand, counting down.
AGAGCTAGCGTTCACCTGCACTGCCATGCCCTAGTGCAGATGCTATAGCCATTGCCCTGACGCTTTAACACCCCACTGCGTCATTGCATTTTGGTACACCACTAATACATTCATTTCCAATGGAACGCTGCGTTTGCCTTGTAGCATTGTGTTGCAGAGGCAGTTGCAGTGCGTTCTGTGTGGGTACATGCGTTGGATTGCTCCAACTTAATACCGTCAACTGTGTCACATAACGTTTCAAAATTAGCAGAAGGTGAATGTTGAAGTTTTTGTTGCACACATATCTAGATATCATACTATTTTGCAAGTAATGATGCAGTGCGTGTGTTCAAGCGTAATCGGTATTCGCTCAGATAAGCTACAGTATATGTGTAATCTAAAAGCTATATTGCTAAATTAAGCTATATAATAGCTCAGAGTGTGTATGTTTCTGGTGATAGAGGAGGGAAAATTTGTCCACCTTTATTTGTTGTCACATTGTGACATAACACCTTTATCTGTAAATTCCCACCTGACTAGTCACGATCACACCCAATAAAATAAAATAAAATAAAATTTTATTGTCCACATGCCCCGAATACAACAGTGCAACATTACAGTGAAATGTTACCTAGCCCTTAACCAACAGTGCATTTATTTTTAATAAAAAATATAAGTGTTAAAAAAAGAATAAATAAAATAACGTGGATATATATGCAGATTACCGGTGCAGAGTCAATGTGCTGGGGGCACCGGCTGGATTGGGGTAGTTGAAGTAATATGTACATGTGGTGAAGTTAAAGTGACTTCATAAAATAATTAACAGAGTAGCAGCAGCGTAAAAAGATGGGGTGGGGGCAGTGCAAATAGTCCGGTAATTATGATTATCTGTTCAGAGTCTTATGGCTTGAGGGTAGAAGCTGTTGAAGAGTCTTTTGGACCTAGACTTGGTACTCGGTACCGCTTGCCTCAGTAGCAGGAAACGTCTATACTAGGGT
>NW_025536130.1:65000-67644 GCF_020615455.1 Coregonus clupeaformis | reverse complement strand
CAAATATTAATAATGGTTATATATATATTTTTTTTTATTTGTTATTGTTATAACTACAATATGATACCCCAGGGGAGGTGTGTGTCCTTCACAGCATAGCAGTTCAAAATCATTATTGTTATTATTATTATTGATAATAGTTATTATTAAAATAAAATATATTAATTTCTCTGTTTTAATTAGGTGAGTCTTTTCGAGATATGAATATCTGTTTCAATAGTAAAATTATCAATGTTATTTGAGTTATTGTTATTAGTAGGATTCTATACCTTCTTTGTCCACTGTCTCTATTTGACCATCACCATCATCACCATCATCATCATCACCATCATCACCATGATTATTTTAACTATCATTGATATTATTATTCTCACTATTTCTTTGCCTCTTCATCGTGTTAGACGCAAGTGTTGCACTAAGAAAAACATTTAAATCAAGTACATTTTGATCAATGTGGTGCTAAGGGGCCTCAGAAATCAAATATATATATCTAACGCTTAATGTCTTTATTTGGATGAGTATTTTTTGGGTGCTGGACCTGAATGGTTTGTATTGTTAGGATTCTTAGTAGGTCTGTCAACATCATCAGTAGTATCAATCATGTATTGTGTGATATTGTACCAAAGAAAAATATCACATTTATAGAAATTTCAGCTATTCAAAATACAGAATAGGATTTAAAATGTATTCTATTCAACGTTTTGGAATCGTCTGGCCTTCTTCTGGAATACCCCGACCGCTACCTGCCCCCGTACCTATCTACACACACACAACCCCCCACCACCGCCCCCATACCTATCTACATACATACACATACACACACACATTCTCCCCCACCACCTGCCCACATGACTACATATCATACATCCTATTCCAAATGACTATATAACCTGTAACAATGGACGCAATTATCTAAAGAAAGGCGTTCAGCCCGGCACCGAGCCGCACCTGCTGCACTCTAGATGGCGATAAACAAGAAGTGTGCGTGGTGTGTGTGTGTGTGCGAATGAGTTTTAGCCCGTCGCAAGATTAACATATGTTTAAAAAGTGCACTTGAGGATGATAAGATTGACACAGGGTTTTATAGCAGGCCTAATCCCTTTCTGTGAGCAGAGGCATCACGAGAGGAAGAGGGGATATGGCCATACAGCAAGGTAAGTGTGTGTGTGTGTTTGAGAGAGAGGATACGCCATATGGCTTAATGCACCTTGCAGACCGACAGATAGACCTACAGATAGACAGACAGACCAGACTATTCAGGCAGACAGACAGACCAGACAGGACAGGCAGGCAGGCAGGCAGGCAGGCAGGCAGGCAGGCAGGCAGGCAGACAGGACAGGACAGGCAGGCAGGACAGGCAGGCAGGCAGACCAGACAGGACAGGCAGACAGACAGACCAGACAGGACAGGCAGGCAGACAGGACAGGCAGGCAGGACAGGACAGGACAGACCAGACAGGACAGGCAGGCAGGCAGACAGACCACCAATATGTATTGCATCTTCAATATAATTGAAGTGTTCTGTGTTATTATTATTTAGAGTTGCGGTTTTTTTTAGGTTATTTTTTTATTGTATACATATTGAGTGAAGGAAGTCATATTTCACTTTAATCTTCCTGTGTATGGTGCTGACAGATGATGTACACACAGGGGTGTGTACCTGTTAATATAGCTGCTGTATTAGGTTAAAACACGTCTCTCTCTCTCTCTGTCTCCCCGTTCTCCCCTACCTCTCTCTGTCTCTCTCTGTCTCTCTCTCTCTCTCTCTCTCTGTCTCTCTCTCTCTCTGTCTCTGTCTCTCTCTCTCTCTCTCTCTCTCTCTGTCTCTCTCTCTCTCTCTGTCTCTCTGTCTCTCTCTCTGTCTCTCTCTGCTCTCTCTCTCTCTCTCTCTGTCTCTCTCTTTCTGTCTCTCTTGTCTCTGTCTCTCTCTGTCTCCTCTCTCTCTCTGCTCTCTCTGTCTGTCTCTGTCTGTCTCTCTCTGTCTGTCTCTCTCTCTCTCTGTCTCTCTCTCTCTCTCTCTCTCTCTCTCTGTCTCTCTCTCTCTCTTCTCTCTCTCTGTCTCTCTCTCTCTCTCTCTCTGTCTCTCTCTCTCTCTGTCTCTCTCTCTCTCTCTCTCTCTGTCTCTCTCTCTCTCTCTCTCTCTCTCTCTGTCTCTCTCTCTCTCTCTCTCTCTCTCTCTCTCTGTCTCTCTTCTCCCTCTGTCTCTCTCTCTCTGTCTCTCTCTCTCTCTCTCTCTCTCTCTCTCTCTCTCTGTCTCTCTCCTCTGTCTCTCTCTGTCTCTCTCTCTATCTCTCTCTGTCTCTCTCTCTCTCTCTCTCTCTCTCTCTCTCAATTCAATTTAATTTCAATTTAAGGGCTTTATTGTCATGGGAAACGTATGTTAACATTGCCAAAGCAAGTGAAGTAGATAGTAAACAAAAGTGAAATAAACAATAAATATTAACATTAAACATTACACTCAGAAGTTTCAAAAGAATAAAGACATTTCAAATGTCATATTATGTATATATACAGTGTTGTAACAATGTGCAGATAGTTAAAGTACAAATGGGAAAATAAATAAACATAAATATGGGTTGTATTTACAATGGTTGCCCTTTTCTTGTGGCAACAGGTCACAAATCTTGCAGCTGTGATGGCACACT
>NW_025536130.1:52500-60000 GCF_020615455.1 Coregonus clupeaformis | reverse complement strand
GGAGTGTAGTCAACAGCCTCTAGTGTAGGAGTGTAGTCAACAGCCTCTAGTGTAGGAGTGTAGTCAGCAGCCTCTAGTGTAGTGGTGTAGTCAGCAGCCTCTAGTGTAGGAGTGTAGTCAGCAGCCTCTAGTGTAGGAGTGTAGTCAGCAGCCTCTAGTGTAGGAGTGTAGTCAGCAGCCTCTAGTGTAGGAGTGTAGTCAGCAGCCTCTAGTGTAGGAGTGTAGTCAGCAGCCTCTAGTGTAGTCAGCAGCCTCTAGTGTAGGAGTGTAGTCAGCAGCCTCTAGTTAGACTACTGATTTAAATTGAAGCTACATGAGTAGCGTGAGAGAATGATGCATTCCTCTCTGAGTCACACAAACACCTATACACACACACACACACACACACACACACACACACACACACAAACAAACACACAGAGAGACAGACACAGACACACACAGACAGACACACACAACACACACATTGACACACGCACACTCTCTCCACACACTCTCTCGCTCTCTCTCCCCTCACACACAAACAGCCAGTGTCTGCAGCTTTGGCTATATTATCAGACCTCCAGTTCTTTCAGAAACGTATTGCTGCTAAAGAAGCTTACCATTAATGAATGTAACTATGTCCAGATGACACCGTGCTGGAGCCTTGTAAGCTGCAGGCAAGACTCGTCTTCACCCCCTATGCCAGGGCTTAAAGACACAAGAATGGCATTTCACCAACTATAATGGGATAACCAGTATAATCTGTCAGCACCAAGAGAAGAAAAGTGTTCCCACTATAATACCCTCAGAGAGAGAGAGAGAGAGAGAGAGAGAGAGAGAGAGAGAGAGAGAGAGAGAGAGGGAGAGAGAGAGAGAGAGGGACACAGAGAGAGAGAGAGAGAGACACAGAGAGAGAGAGAGACACAGAGAGAGACACAGAGAGAGAGACACAGAGAGACACAGAGAGACACAGAGAGACACAGAGAGAGAGAGAGCGAGAGAGAGGGGGTTGTTGTGTCTACTGTAATCAGCATTCGCTCGTTGTTGTTGTATTGTCCTAGCCTTTTCTCACTCTTTTTTGTTTGTGTAAATGTAACATCTATGACTGACTCATTCTGAAGGTATGTGCTTTTCTGGTGTGTCTGTGTGAAGTGTTTGAGAGTTTTGAGGAATATGTACGTTTTTACTCAGTGACCTTTTTAATAATAATAATAGAATTACATAGGATTTAAAACACCTTTAAAAAACAAGGACACTGTACAGCAAAACAGAGGGGGAAAAGAAAGTATTAATCAATGAAATCAATTAAATGGTGTTTAATCAATTTAACTCACAGGCCAATAGAGAGAAGGCTAGCTGGAAAAGATGCTCTCTTGGCTGTTGCTTCCGGTTATTTGTTAATTGTTAAAGATAATTGTTGTTAGTATGGACAGCCGTTCACAACTCACTGACTTTAAGTGCCTATAGTCAATCTTAAAATCTGTTGTATTTGGGAGAGAAAAATCTAGGGAATTTGCCTAAACCTATTGCCTTTTTACCCTTTGAGGGATGAAACAAACTAATCTGGTAGTTAAGGGTGTGTGTGTAACTGCGGGGGGGGGGGGGTTTCGTTGGGTCAGAACGCAGATTAATAAAACCCCTCTCACACCCCTCCCCCCTTAATCTCCTCTTCGGCCATTTGAATGTTTGAGCAGCCAAACTATTTAATTAGTTAACTGCACCAGCTAACACCCTCCTCCCCTACACACACACACAGTCTCTCTCTCTCTCACACACACAACACACATACCCCCCTCTCCCAGATGTGTATTTTCCCAGCTCAGTGTCAGCAGCCCTTTTTCTAACATTCTTTACCAGTTGGGATGAAAGGGGGATTTTTAGGAAGATTAGGGGGACGGGATTCTCTAGGCATTGTCTGACAATCTTCAGATAAAACCAGCTGGGTGGATGGAGTCCACGGGAGGGAGAGGAGGTGGGAAGTAGGGGAGGGTGGGGAGGAGGGTGGGATGGAGTCCACGGGAGGGGAGAGGAGGGTGGGAGGGAGGGAGGGGAGGAGGGTGGGATGGAGTCCACGGGAGGAGAGGAGGGGTGGGAGGGAGGGGAGGAGGGTGGGATGGAGTCAGGGGTAGAGGGGGGTGGGAGGGGGGAGAAGGGTGGGATGGAGTCAGGGGGTAGAGGGGGTGGGAGGAGGGGAGGAGGGTGGGATGGAGTCAGGGGGTAGAGGGGGTGGGAGGGAGGGAGGGAGGGAGGAGGGGGGATGGAGTCAGGGGTAGAGGGGGGTGGGAGGGAGGGGAGGAGGGAGGGAGGAGGGTGGGATAGAGTCAGGGGGTAGAGGGGGTGGGAGGGAGGGGAGGGAGGGGAGGAGGGGGATGGAGGGAGGGAGGGAGGGAGGAGGGGGGATGGAGTCAGGGGTAGAGGGGGGAGGGAGGGGAGGAGGTGGGAGGGAGGGGAGGAGGGTGGGATGGAGTCAGGGGGTAGAGGGGGGTGACTAACCACTGCTGTTCAGAGACGACGTGGAATTTAGACTTTTATAAACCGCGCGCGAAATGATCACTGAGAAGCCTCATCTCCTCTCCTCCTCTCCTCTCCTCTCCTCTCCTCCTCTCCTCTCCTCTCCTCTCCTCCTCTCTCTCCTCTCCTCTCCCTCTCCTCTCCCTCTTCTTACTTTCTCGCTTTCTGTCTTTTCCTTTTCACATCCCCCTCAATTATCTCTCTCTCCCTTTCTCTCCCTTTCTCTCCCTTTCTCTCCCTCCCCCTCTGTTTGTGTTCTAGCTGTCCTCTATATACACTACATGGCCAACAGTATGTGGACACCTGCTCGTCCAACATCTCATTCCAAAATCATGGGCATTCAAATGGAGTTGGTCCCCCCCCCCCCCTTTGCTGCTATAACAGCCTCCACTCATCTGGGAAGGCTTTCCACTAGATGTTGGAACATTGCTGCGGGGACTTGCTTCCATTCAGCCACAAGAGCATTAGAGAGGTCGGGTACTGATGTTGGGCAATTAGGCCTGGCTCGCAGTCGGCGTTCCAATTCATCCCAAAGGTGTTTGATGGGGTTGAGGTCAGGGCTCTGTGCAGGCCAGTCAAGTTCTTCCACACCGATCTCGACAAACCATTTCTGTGTGGACCTCACTTTGTGCACGGGGGCATTGTCATCCTAAAGGAAAAGGCCTTCCCCAAACAGAATCGTCATTGTATGCTGTAGCGTTAAGATTTCCCTTCACTGGAACTAAGGGGTCTAGCCCGAACCATGAAAAACAGCCCCAGACCATTATTCCTCCTCCACCAAACTTGACAGTTGGCACTATGCATTCGGGCAGGTAGCGTTCTCCTGGCATCCGCCAAACCCAGATTCAGCCGTCGGACAGCCAGATGGTGAAACGTGATTCATCATTCCAGAGAACGGCGTTTCCACTGCTGAGTCCAATGGCGGCAGCTTTACACCGGACGATTGGCATGGTAATCTTAGGCTTGTGTGCGGCTGCTCGGCCATGGAAAGCTAATTCATGAAGCTCCCTACGAACAGTTCTCGCTTGCTGGTGTTGCTTCCAGAGGCAGTTTGGAATTCGGTAGTGATTGTTGCAACCGAGGACAGACGATGTTTACGCTCACGCGCTTCAGCACTCGGCGGTCCCGTTCTGTGAGCTTGTGTGGTCTACCACTTCGCGGCTGAGCCATTGTTGCTCCTAGACATTTCCACTTCACAATAACAGCACTTACAGTTGACCAGGGCAGCTCTAGCAGGGTAGAAATTTGACGAACTGACTTATAGGAAAGGTGGCATCCTATGACGGTGCCACATTGAAAGTCACTGAGCTCTTCAGTAAGGCCATTCTAATGCCAATGTTTGTCTGTGGAGATTGCATGGCTGTGTGCTCGATTTTATACACCTGTCAGCAACGGGTGTGGCTGAAATAGCCGAATCCACTAATTTGAAGGGGTGTCCACGTACTTTTGTATATATAGTGTAGTTCACTCTGAGCTGAAGTTAGCTGCTGGTAGCAGACAGGCAGGCAGGCAGGGCAGGGCAGGGCAGGGCAGGGCAGTTTCTGGGCTGGGCTGTTTCTGGGCTGGGCTGTTTCTGGGCCAGTTACTGATATGGCCGATTAGCTTTAGTCTGAGGGGCTGTGGGACAATACTCACACACTCACACACAGACTCACACTCACACACACACTGACACACACACTCACACTCACTCACATGTTATTCTGAGGGGCTGGGGGACAATGACTGCTTATGATAATCTCTTCTTTATTGGGCCGTCCTGCCATCGTCCCCGACAACGCTTTCATCACCACCGTCCCTCCGACTGCGATCCCGGCCCAACGGCCAGCAACAGACACACAGCAGAGTAGAGCAGGCCGGATTACACACAAACACACACACACACACACACTGAGCAGAGCAGATCAACACACACAGCTGCCAAAAGCCACTAAGAGACAAGAGTTCTATTCTGTTTAGTTTAGTTGTTTTATTTTAGCTTAGGGCTTAGTTTTTCTTCTAACTAAATGTCCCTTTGATTTAAATGTAGCAGTTTGTTTGTCTGTAAATAATTTAAGCGCCTTTTTAATCAGTTTTATTCTCCACACTTATATTCTCCATTTTATATCTGGGTGTTAAACTTAGTCTTTATTCACATAGGGAGGGAAATCAGTAAAATAACACATTGTAGATCCAACTAACTAACAGTTTGGATCTAGAATCTAGAGCCACTGCTGTGCATAGAGTGTTCTCTCTCTTTAACTAACAGTTTGGATCTAGAATCTAGAGCCACTGCTGTGCATAGAGTGTTCTCTCTCTTTAACTAACCGTTTGGATCTAGAATCTAGACCCACTGCTGTGCATAGAGTGTTCTCTCTCTTTAACTAACCGTTTGGATCTAGAATCTAGAGCCACTGCTGTGCATAGAGTGTTCTCTCTCTTTAACTAACCGTTTGGATCTAGAATCTAGACCCACTGCTGTGCATAGAGTGTTCTCTCTCTTTAACTAACAGTTTGGATCTAGAATCTAGACCCACTGCTGTGCATAGAGTGTTCTCTCTCTTTAACTAACCGTTTGGATCTAGAATCTAGACCCACTGCTGTGCATAGAGTGTTCTCTCTCTTTAACTAACCGTTTGGATCTAGAATCTAGAGCCACTGCTGTGCATAGAGTGTTCTCTCTCTTTAACTAACCGTTTGGATCTAGAATCTAGACCCACTGCTGTGCATAGAGTGTTCTCTCTCTTTAACTAACCGTTTGGATCTAGAATCTAGAGCCACTGCTGTGCATAGAGTGTTCTCTCTCTTTAAATAACCGTTTGGATCTAGAATCTAGAGCCACTGCTGTGCATAGAGTGTTCTCTCTCTTTAACTAACCGTTTGGATTTTCAACCAGTCTGGCTGGGCACCTCTTTTGCATAATTGATTACTATTTAGTTAACAAATTGCGGGCCTGAAGACATAATTGAATGTGAGCTATGCTAGTCAGTTAACTGTCCTTTTCTAATGCTGACTGATTCAGTAGCTTTAACAATGGTGCCGTAATGACCAGGGTTTGGTCTTGGTAATGACCCCATTCACTTACTAACAGGTCCTGCTGCTAAGCAATGGAGAATCCCAAACGGTACCCTATTCCCTATGTAGTGCACTACTTTTGACCAGATTGACCAGGACCCACATGGCTCTGGTCAAAAGTAGTGCACTATCTAGAGAATAGGATGGCTTTTGGGACACAGCCCCTGCTGTTGTCACCAGCCCATTTTCCCCATTGTAATGGACCGATGACCACTCTAGGCTACTGATTCCATCCAGGCTGGTTTTAGCAATACATTCTCATTCACATAGTCATTTAGAAGGACTGTTGACTGTTTTTACATACATGTGTATTGAGTTGATGGGTAGGGGTTGAATTAAACTGGTTTGGTTTGTGTGGTCACTTTATCGCATTTGGGGCTAGTGTTATGTTGGGTTGAGGGCCTTGAGAGAGAGATGGTGATAGTTAAAGATGGTGTTTTTTAAAAATGTTGATGCTGGAAGAGGGGAGGTGACACGTTTTTAGCTGAATTGCAGGGGTATGGGGGGGGTATAAACATGCATATAGATTCCAGTCTGAGCGACAGTCTTTACCAAAGAGATCCTATTAAATTACTTTATTGATTTTTTTTTTATACAAAAAGCTCTTTAATTTGTGTATACCCTCAAACCATGTACTGGGGGTTAAAGGAATAATTAGAGATTTCTTTCAATTAAGCCCGATTTTCTACTTACCCAGAGTCAGATGAACTCATGCTAGTGGATCCCATAAACATCCAGTCATTGCCCTAACGCTAGTTAGCAATCGCTCCAAAAATGACCAACTTCCTTCAAACTGCACACAGAGTCATGAAAATGGCAGGAGTTCATCTGACTCTGGGTGAATAGAAAAAAGGTCTTAATTGCCTAAATCTGGAAGTGTCCCTTTAAGCTAGTAAAGTCAGCTAGTGTGTTTATCCCTAAGTGTGTCTACCATTACACCAAGGTGTGAAACGTTAAGGGGCCTTGGCAGAGGTGCAGGAACTATTAACTAACACATGGAATTGATTTAACTCACATAAACAGAGTAATCTCCCGCTCCGCTACCTGTTGAGAACACTAATTGGACAGCTTGTATTAATACACATCCATCAATTCAACATGTAGCTTTTCATCTAACATAGGCCCAAATACTGTTGCTCTCCATTTTGAACTCAAGGATTTATTGATGGAAATTCAAAGAGTATTTATAAGAATAAAAGAAAGAGAGAAGGATGCACAGAGAGAAAGGGAGAGCGTTAGAAAAAGAGAGCGAGGGAGGGACAGCGAGTGAGAGAGACGGAGGGGGAGGGTGGATAGGGCTCCTGGGAGAGAGAACAGCTAAACCCCAGTGGAGCTGCCCTCTGCTCTGTTCATAGACAGGCTGGGGCTCGTTTGCATAATTGCCCCCGCCCCCTTCATTAGCCCCTCTCCTTGACCCCCCCGGGGTGTCAGGATGTTAGAACTGATTTAAGGGGTGTCATATTACCACGCCTGTTCTGTTCAACAGGGTCCCAATTGGCACCCTATTCCGTATATAGTGCACTACTTTTGGCCAGAGCCCTATGGAATTCCCTATGGGCCCTGGTCAAAAGTAGTGCATGACATAGGGGAAGGATGCCATTTGGCACGCAGCCACAGTTCTGCTGTTGGATGTGGTTAATGAATTAATAAGGATAGGAGGGGACAGTAATGTAATGAATTAATAAGGATAGGAGGGGACAGTAATGTAATGAATTAATAAGGATAGAAGGGGACAGTAATGTAATGAATTAATAAGGATAGGAGGGGACAGTAATGTAATGAATTAATAAGGATAGGAGGGGACAGTAATGTAATTAATTAATAATAATAGGAGGGGACAGTAATGTAATGAATTAATAAGGATAGGAGGGACAGTAATGTAATGAATTAATAAGGATAGGAGGGGACAGTAATGTAATGAATTAATAATGATAGGAGGGGACAGTAATGTAA
>NW_025536130.1:42500-47500 GCF_020615455.1 Coregonus clupeaformis | reverse complement strand
GTATGTATGTATGTATATGTATATATATATGTATGTATATGTGTATGTATGTGTATGTGTATGTGTGTGTGTGTGTATGTGTGTATGTGTGTATGTATGTATGTATGTATGTATGTATGTGTATATATGTATGTATGTATATATATACATATATATATTACTATTATTATTATATATATTTTTTTTCAATGTACTTTACTCAAACCAGTGAATATCACTTATTATAAATGAGTTCATTAACTATCAGCTCTTGGAATATCCAGGGCCTGTACTCTTCACATTTTGGTTATAAAACAACAAATCCAGAATTGATTAAAAACATCAAGGGACAGGACATCATAATCCTACTGGAAACATGGTGTCGTGGAGACATAGATACTCAGTGTCCCTCAGGCTATAGAGAAAGTTTACTACCATCAATCAAACATAAACATGTTAAACGGGGCCGAGACTCAGGTGGAATCATCATTTGGCATAAGCAGGACTTAGCACTGAATGAAATGAAAAAAGGTACTAATCACATTTGGTTAAAACTTAACAAAGGTACAATCTATTGTGACAATGATGTATACATATGTGCAGCTTATGCTCCTCCTTCAGATTCATCATATTATGATGATCAGTTTTTTGACAATCTCCATACAGAAATCATTCAATTTCAGGCAGAGGGTAAAGTGCTTCTTTGTGGAGATTTCAATGCAAGAACAGGTTCTGAGCCTGACTACACTGATGCGGGAGGTAACCACCACATATTGGGACACCCCTCCTTGTACAGTAGCCCAATTATAAATAATAGAAACAGTCCTGACCAAATACTGAACAAAAATGGGAAGGAGTTAGTGCATCTCTGTCGAGCCTTAGGCCTGTACATGCTTAATGGTAGAATCAGAGGGGACTCTTTAGGTCAGTTTACTTACTGCTCAGCTCTTGGGACAAGTGTAGTCGATTATGCCATCACTGACATTGACCCCTCCTCCATTAGTGCATTCACTGTCAGACCACAGACACCATTGTCAGATCACAGTCAGATCAACGTGTTTCTGAAGAAATTAACCGGCAATATTCATTCAAAAAAACAGCCGAATAAACTCTACAACATGAACCAATCGTACAGATGGGCTCAAAACAGTGCAGAGAGATTCATTGAAACATTGAACTCAAATGAAATGATGAACTCTATACAGTTTTTCAATTACTCACAATACCAAAACAATAAAGAAGGTGTCAATTCGGCTACTCAAAACATAAATAACATTTTCCAAAAAGCAGCATCGAAAGCAAATTTGAGAAAACCAAAGAAATGCAACATCAGAAACAAAAAACAAAATGTTTCTGAAAAATGGTTTGATAACGAATGTAAAACAATTAGAAAACACCTAAGACAAATTTCAAATGAAAAACATAAGCAGCAAAACAACCCAGATCTACGCTATGAATACTTTGAAACTCTGAAACAGTATAAACATACACTAAAACGCAAGAAATTGAATTATACCAACAAGACACTTGATGAAATTGAAAGTGCAATTGACCAAAATCAGTTCTGGGACATGTGGAACAATTTAAGCATGACAAAGCCACATGAATTAGCCATACAAGATGAAGGAATTTGGAAAACTTATTTTGATAATCTATACAAAAACATCCCACAAAAAGAATTACAACAGAACCAATTAGAAATTCAAGAAAAATTGAACATCCTTGAATCGGTCATTAAAAACAACCAAAATCCATTAGATTACCCAATAACCCAACAAGAACTAAATGAAAAGCTAAAATCTATAAAATCAAAGAAGGCTTGTGGTCTAGATAACATCAGAAATGAAATGCTGAAAAACAGCACACCTGAGTTGCAAAATGCTGTGTTAAGTTGTTCAACATAGTTTTATCTTCTGGCTGCTTCCCTGATGTCTGGAACCAGGGGCTCATCTCCCCTATCCACAAATGTGGAGACAAATCAGACCCCAATAATTACAGGGGAATTTGCGTAAACAGCAACTTGGGAAAGGTTTTCTGTAGCATTTTGAATTCAAGAATTCAAACCTTTCTTCAAGAGAAAAATGTAATAAGTAAATGTCAAATTGGCTTTCTCCCTAACCATCGCACTACTGACCATATATACACCTTACATACACTAATTAATAAACACGTACACCAAAAAAAAAGAGGGCAAAATATTTGCTTGCTTTATTGACTTTAAAAAAAGCATTTGATTCTATTTGGCATGAAGGGCTATTCTACAAAATTCTCCAAAGTGGGCTTGGTGGTAAGGTGTATGACTTAATAAAATGTATGTACACAGAAAACAAGTGTGCAATAAAAATCAAAAACCAAAGAACAGAATTCTTTTCACAACGTCGAGGTGTGAGACAAGGCTGCAGTTTGAGTCCAAATCTTTTCAACATTTATATCAATGAGTTAGCAGACATGTTAGACCATTCTCCAGCCCCAGGACTTACACTATTTGACACAGAGGTAAAATACCTGCTATATGCTGATGACTTGGTACTTCTATCACCAACCAAAGAAGGTCTTCAACAGAACCTTAACATTCTAGAGCAATATTGCAATAATTGGGCCCTGGCAGTAAATTTCAAAAAAACTAAAATCATGATTTTCCAAAAAAAAACAGATGTCAGAAACACAAATATGAATTCACCTGAACAACACCATAATTGAACACACTAAAAATTACACATACCTTGGTCTGACCATATCTGCATCGGGAAACTTTAATATGGCAGTGAATGCACTCAAAGAAAAAGCCCCGCAGAGCATTGTATGCAATAAAAATGAAATTATTCAAAATCAATATCCCAATTAGAATTTGGACCAAAATATTTGACAGTGTAATCCTACCAATAGCTCTTTTACGGAAGTGAGGTTTGGGGGCCACTCAATAAACTGGACTTTAAAATATGGGACAAACATCCATTGAAGCCCTACATGCAGAATTCTGTCGGAATATTCTTCAAGTCCAGAGAAATACACCAACTAATGCATGTAGGGCAGAATTGGGCCGCTTTCCAGTAATAATAAAAATACAGAAAAGATCATTAAAATTTTGGCTACATCTAAATTCAAGTCCAAATTCAAGTCTGCAATTTAAAGCACTTCAAACCCAAGAGCTGAGCCCAGAAACGAGCCCTCTCAGTCAGCTGGTGTTGGACCTAACCAACCAAGCTGACACCAGCACTGCTTCAAAAGAAAGAATTCTAATGAACAAAATCATGAACCAATCAAAGGACTCATATTTACAACATTGGAAAAAACAAACAAAATCCCAAAGCCGACTAAATTGCTATCTGACCCTAAACAGAGAATATGAATTGGCTGATTATCTCTACTCTGTCAGAGATACGAAGCAGAGACAGATCCTTACCAAGTACAGGCTGAGTGACCACCAATTGGCAATAGAAACCGGCAGACATAAAAAGACATGGCTACCCAAAGAGGAGCGTATATGTGGTCACTGCACGACAGGGGGGGTAGAAACAGAAATGCACTTTCTCCTTTACTGTGATAAATATTCCTCACAAAGACATTCATTATTCACAGAAATGACTAGATTTGTTCCAAATTTTAACTTATTAAACCCAGAGGAAAAACTAAAAATACTCATGGGCGAAGGAGCTATGGCTCCTCTTGCAGCCAAATATGTATTTGCCTGCCATAGCCTGAGGGACACTGAATAATAACATCTGCATAGTAAATAGTAACGTACTTAATATTGTTATTTAGTTATAAGTTAGTTATAGTTTCATTTTCCATATTTAGATTTGTATATTTATTATATTTATACTATTGACTGTTACCATTTTATTGTTGTTATTTATTTATTATTATTTACTACCATTTTTATTATTATTTGTTATTATTTTTTTATTTTTTTACAATGTATATTGTATACATTGTTGCTTTGGCAATATTGACGCAATGTTTTTCATGCCAATAAAGCAGCTTGAATTGAATTGAATTGAAATTGAGAGAGCGAGAGAGAGAGAGAGAGAGAGAGAGAGAGAGAGAGAGAGAGAGAGAGACAGATAGAGAGAGAGAGACAGATAGAGAGAGAGAGAGAGAGAGAGAGAGAGAGAGAGAGAGAGAGAGAGAGAGAGAGAGAGAGAGAGAGAGAGAGAGAGAGAGAGAGAGAGAGAGAGAGAGAGAGAGAGAGAGAGAGAGAGAGAGAGAGAGAGAGAGAGAGAGAGAGAGAGAGTGTGTATAATGAATAAGGTTATATGGACAGTGGGGACCAGATCCTACATCAGCGTTTTTGTAGTGAAGAAATGAGCTGTTGACATTCTATGGCCTCATCAGTCCAGATAGCAGGTCAACTACCAGGATAGAACTGATAAACACACAGAGAGACTAACGCCTGGCATTTCCACTCCAGGATGGCCCAAAGATATTTGAGGTTTTGGATCTTCCCAACATTAATCAATTATTTCTCAATATTAGTTTTGGATACAGACTTTAAAGGTATGCCAAACATCCTTCCACCAAAGGAACTTTCTATGGATTATATTTCAGGAAGATCCTAAACGTCATAAATCTTTGGGCCATCCTGCCGTGGAGTTTTCCAGAGAGAGGAGGGGGGAGTTCCTTTGGTGGAAGGATGTTTGGCATATCTTTAAAGTCTGTATCCAAAACTAATATTGAGAAATACTTGATTAATGTTGGGAAGATCCAAAACCTCAAATATCTTTGGGCCATCCTGGAGTGGAAATGCCAGGCGTTAGTGTCTCTCTCTCTGTGTGTGTGTGTGTAGGGTCTCTGTGTGTGTTTATCAGGGGTGAGACTCTTACACACACATACCTTTCTTCTAGAGAGCAGAGATACGCTATAACCAACCCAGCCTGCTCTACTCTGCTCTGGCCTGCCCTGCTCTGGCCTGCTCTGCTCTGGCCTGCTCTGCTCTGGCCTGCTCTGCTCTGGCCTGCCCTGCTCTGGCCTGCTCTGCTCTGGCCTGCTCTGCTCTGGCCTGCCCTGCTCTGGGCTGCTCT
>NW_025536130.1:20000-37500 GCF_020615455.1 Coregonus clupeaformis | reverse complement strand
TTACGTTACAGCCTTATTCTAAAATTGATTAAATTGTTTTTTTCCCCTCATGAATCTACACATAATGACAAAGAAAAAACAGTTGTTTTTTTGGTTGACATTTTTGCTACATTTATTAAAAATAAAACACTGAAATATTTACATTTTAGTCATTTAGCAGACGCTCTTATCCAGAGCGACTTACAGTTAGTGAGTGCATAATTTATTTTTTTTCATACTGGTCCCCCGTGAGAAACAAACCCACAACCCTGCCGTTGCAAACGTCATGCTCTACCAACTGAGCTACACAGGTTTTCATCAAGGATACTTTGCTCTGTTCATCTTTGCCTCGATCCTGACTAGTCTCCCTGTCCCTTCCGTTGAAAAACATCCCCACAGTATGATGCTGCCACCAACATGCTTCACCGTAGGGATGGTGCCAGGTTTCCTCCAGACTTGACGCTTGGCATTCAGGCCAAATAGTTAAATCTTGGTTTCATCAGACCAGAGAATCTTGTTTCTCATGGTGTGAGAGTCTTTAGGTGCCTTTTGGCAAACTCCAAGCGGGTTGTCATGGGCCTTTTACTGAGGAGTCGCTTCCGTCTGGCCACTCTACCATAAAGGCCTGATTGGTGGAGTGCTGCAGAGATGGTTTTCCTTCTGGAAGGTTCTCCCATCTCCACAGAGGAACTCTAGAGCTCTGTCAGAGTGACCATCAGGTTTTTGGTCACCTCCCTGACCAAGGCCCTTCTCCCATGTTTGCTCAGTTTGGCCGGGTGGCCAGCTCTAGGAACATCTTCCATTTAAGAATGATGGAAGCAATTGTGTTCTTGGGGACCTTCAATGCTGCAGAAATGTTTTGGTACCCTTCCCCAGATCTCTGCCTCGACACAATCCTGTCTCGGAGCTCTACGGACAATCCTTTAACCTCATGGCTTGGTTTTTGCTCTGACATGCACTGTCAACTGTGGGACCTTATATAGACAGGTGTGTGCCTTTCCAAATCATGTCCAATCAATAGAATTTACCACAGGTGGACTCCAATCAAGTTGTAGAAATATCTCAAGGATGATCAATGGAAACAGGATGCACCTGAGCTCAATTTCGAGTCTCATAGCAAAGGGGCTGAATATTTATGTAAATAAGATATTTCTTATGTTTTTTATTTGTAATAAATGTGCAAAAAAATCTAAAAACCTGTTTTTGCTTTGTCATTATGTGTTATTGTGTGTAGATTTTAGAATAAGGCTGTAACGTAACAATGTGGAAAAAGTCAAGGGGTCTGAATACTTTTCAAAGGCACTGTAGGTGATTAAAACAACCTTTATCTGTTTAAAAGTGCAACTACAAAGGGTTACCCATTACTGCATTCAGCTAACTGATGATGATGATGATGAGGAGGAGGAGGAGGAGGAGGAGGAGGAGGATTATACAAAATGATGTATCTAATAATATTACTGTTGTAACAAGGCAACGTGCTGACTATGAACTGATACTTGCATAATGAAATAAATGTTTAGTCAGCTCACAATAACTAATCCATTTCTTTGATCTAGAATCTAGCTAATAAATCAACTTGCTTTTAGGGCTATGGTAGGAACGTCCGTCCCAAGGATCCCTGATAGCACTAGCCCTCTTCCCGGATAGTGTCCGCGATGGTGCCAATAATGTTTGCGCAGGACACCTCGTTTCCATATGTCGGGTTGATTTGTAATCCATTGTTTTTCTGGATAAGTAACATGGGTCTGAATTTGGTAAAAGCCATCTCCTCTTTGGCAATGCAGTAAGAGGTGTTAAATGTAATCTCTAGCTCAGTGAGCTCTGCCTGTTGACCGGCTGGGGCTGCCACCTGTTGCCTGTCTAGTACGGCTGGTAGTTAGTAGACCTAGTGGTGTTGCTCCAGCCCCTGTAGCTAGTATGGCTGGTAGTTAGTAGACCTAGTGGTGTTGCTCCAGCCCCTGTAGCTAGTACGGCTGGTAGTTAGTAGACCTAGTGGTGTTGCTCCAGTCCCTGTAGCTAGTACGGCTGGTAGTTAGTAGACCTAGTGGTGTTGCTCCAGTCCCTGTAGCTAGTACGGCTGGTAGTTAGTAGACCTAGTGGTGTTGCTCCAGCCCCTGTAGCTAGTACGGCTGGTAGTTAGTAGACCTAGTGGTGTTGCTCTAGCCCCTGTAGCTAGTATGGCTGGTAGTTAGTAGACCTAGTGGTGTTGCTCCAGCCCCTGTAGCTAGTACGGCTGGTAGTTAGTAGACCTAGTGGTGTTGCTCCAGTCCCTGTAGCTAGTACGGCTGGTAGTTAGTAGACCTAGTGGTGTTGCTCCAGTCCCTGTAGCTAGTACGGCTGGTAGTTAGTAGACCTAGTGGTGTTGCTCCAGTCCCTGTAGCTAGTACGGCTGGTAGTTAGTAGACCTAGTGGTGTTGCTCCAGTCCCTGTAGCTAGTACGGCTGGTAGTTAGTAGACCTAGTGGTGTTGCTCCAGCCCCTGTAGCTAGTACGGCTGGTAGTTAGTAGACCTAGTGGTGTTGCTCCAGCCCCTGTAGCTAGTACGGCTGGTAGTTAGTAGACCTAGTGGTGTTGCTCCAGCCCCTGTAGCTAGTACGGCTGGTAGTTAGTAGACCTAGTGGTGTTGCTCCAGTCCCTGTAGCTAGTACGGCTGGTAGTTAGTAGACCTAGTGGTGTTGCTCCAGCCCCTGTAGCTAGTACGGCTGGTAGTTAGTAGACCTAGTGGTGTTGCTCCAGTCCCTGTAGCTAGTACGGCTGGTAGTTAGTAGACCTAGTGGTGTTGCTCCAGCCCCTGTAGCTAGTACGGCTGGTAGTTAGTAGACCTAGTGGTGTTGCTCCAGCCCCTGTAGCTAGTACGGCTGGTAGTTAGTAGACCTAGTGGTGTTGCTCCAGCCCCTGTAGCTAGTCACGGCTGGTAGTTAGTAGACCTAGTGGTGTTGCTCCAGCCCCTGTAGCTAGTACGGCTGGTAGTTAGTAGGCCTAGTGGTGTTGCTCCAGCCCCTGTAGCTAGTACGGCTGGTAGTTAGTAGACCTAGTGGTGTTGCTCCAGTCCCTGTAGCTAGTACGGCTGGTAGTTAGTAGACCTAGTGGTGTTGCTCCAGCCCCTGTAGCTAGTACGGCTGGTAGTTAGTAGACCTAGTGGTGTTGCTCCAGCCCCTGTAGCTAGTACGGCTGGTAGTTAGTAGACCTAGTGGTGTTGCTCCAGCCCCTGTAGCTAGTACGGCTGGTAGTTAGTAGACCTAGTGGTGTTGCTCCAGCCCCTGTAGCTAGTACGGCTGGTAGTTAGTAGACCTAGTGGTGTTGCTCCAGCCCCTGTAGCTAGTACGGCTGGTAGTTAGTAGACCTAGTGGTGTTGCTCCAGCCCCTGTAGCTAGTACGGCTGGTAGTTAGTAGACCTAGTGGTGTTGCTCCAGCCCCTGTAGCTAGTACGGCTGGTAGTTAGTAGACCTAGTGGTGTTGCTCCAGCCCCTGTAGCTAGTATGGCTGGTAGTTAGTAGACCTAGTGGTGTTGCTCCAGCCCCCTGTAGCTAGTACGGCTGGTAGTTAGTAGACCTAGTGGTGTTGCTCCAGTCCCTGTAGCTAGTACGGCTGGTAGTTAGTAGACCTAGTGGTGTTGCTCCAGTCCCTGTAGCTAGTACGGCTGGTAGTTAGTAGACCTAGTGGTGTTGCTCCAGCCCCTGTAGCTAGTACGGCTGGTAGTTAGTAGACCTAGTGGTGTTGCTCTAGCCCCTGTAGCTAGTATGGCTGGTAGTTAGTAGACCTAGTGGTGTTGCTCCAGCCCCCTGTAGCTAGTACGGCTGGTAGTTAGTAGACCTAGTGGTGTTGCTCCAGTCCCTGTAGCTATTACGGCTGGTAGTTAGTAGACCTAGTGGTGTTGCTCCAGTCCCTGTAGCTAGTACGGCTGGTAGTTAGTAGACCTAGTGGTGTTGCTCCAGTCCCTGTAGCTAGTACGGCTGGTAGTTAGTAGACCTAGTGGTGTTGCTCCAGTCCCTGTAGCTAGTACGGCTGGTAGTTAGTAGACCTAGTGGTGTTGCTCCAGCCCCTGTAGCTAGTACGGCTGGTAGTTAGTAGACCTAGTGGTGTTGCTCCAGCCCCTGTAGCTAGTACGGCTGGTAGTTAGTAGACCTAGTGGTGTTGCTCCAGCCCCCTGTAGCTAGTACGGCTGGTAGTTAGTAGACCTAGTGGTGTTGCTCCAGTCCCTGTAGCTAGTACGGCTGGTAGTTAGTAGACCTAGTGGTGTTGCTCCAGCCCCTGTAGCTAGTACGGCTGGTAGTTAGTAGACCTAGTGGTGTTGCTCCAGTCCCTGTAGCTAGTACGGCTGGTAGTTAGTAGACCTAGTGGTGTTGCTCCAGCCCCTGTAGCTAGTACGGCTGGTAGTTAGTAGACCTAGTGGTGTTGCTCCAGCCCCTGTAGCTAGTACGGCTGGTAGTTAGTAGACCTAGTGGTGTTGCTCCAGCCCCTGTAGCTAGTACGGCTGGTAGTTAGTAGACCTAGTGGTGTTGCTCCAGCCCCTGTAGCTAGTACGGCTGGTAGTTAGTAGGCCTAGTGGTGTTGCTCCAGCCCCTGTAGCTAGTACGGCTGGTAGTTAGTAGACCTAGTGGTGTTGCTCCAGTCCCTGTAGCTAGTACGGCTGGTAGTTAGTAGACCTAGTGGTGTTGCTCCAGCCCCTGTAGCTAGTACGGCTGGTAGTTAGTAGACCTAGTGGTGTTGCTCCAGCCCCTGTAGCTAGTACGGCTGGTAGTTAGTAGACCTAGTGGTGTTGCTCCAGCCCCTGTAGCTAGTACGGCTGGTAGTTAGTAGACCTAGTGGTGTTGCTCCAGCCCCTGTAGCTAGTACGGCTGGTAGTTAGTAGACCTAGTGGTGTTGCTCCAGCCCCTGTAGCTAGTACGGCTGGTAGTTAGTAGACCTAGTGGTGTTGCTCCAGCCCCTGTAGCTAGTACGGCTGGTAGTTAGTAGACCTAGTGGTGTTGCTCCAGCCCCTGTAGCTAGTACGGCTGGTAGTTAGTAGACCTAGTGGTGTTGCTCCAGCCCCTGTAGCTAGTACGGCTGGAAGTTAGTAGACCTAGTGGTGTTGCTCCAGTCCCTGTAGCTAGTACGGCTGGTAGTTAGTAGACCTAGTGGTGTTGCTCCAGCCCCTGTAGCTAGTACGGCTGGTAATTAGTAGACCTAGTGGTGTTGCTCCAGCCCCTGTAGCTAGTACGGCTGGTAGTTAGTAGACCTAGTGGTGTTGCTCCAGTCCCTGTAGCTAGTACGGCTGGTAGTTAGTAGACCTAGTGGTGTTGCTCCAGCCCCTGTAGCTAGTACGGCTGGTAGTTAGTAGACCTAGTGGTGTTGCTCCAGCCCCTGTAGCTAGTACGGCTGGTAGTTAGTAGACCTAGTGGTGTTGCTCCAGCCCCTGTAGCTAGTACGGCTGGTAGTTAGTAGACCTAGTGGTGTTGCTCCAGCCCCTGTAGCTAGTACGGCTGGTAGTTAGTAGACCTAGTGGTGTTGCTCCAGTCCCTGTAGCTAGTACGGCTGGTAGTTAGTAGACCTAGTGGTGTTGCTCCAGCCCCTGTAGCTAGTACGGCTGGTAGTTAGTAGACCTAGTGGTGTTGCTCCAGCCCCTGTAGCTAGTACGGCTGGTAGTTAGTAGACCTAGTGGTGTTGCTCCAGCCCCTGTAGCTAGTACGGCTGGTAGTTAGTAGACCTAGTGGTGTTGCTCCAGCCCCTGTAACTAGTACGGCTGGTAGTTAGTAGACCTAGTGGTGTTGCTCCAGCCCCTGTAGCTAGTACGGCTGGTAGTTAGTAGACCTAGTGGTGTTGCTCCAGCCCCCTGTAGCTAGTACGGCTGGTAGTTAGTAGACCTAGTGGTGTTGCTCCAGCCCCTGTAGCTAGTACGGCTGGTAGTTAGTAGACCTAGTGGTGTTGCTCCAGCCCCTGTAGCTAGTACGGCTGGTAGTTAGTAGACCTAGTGGTGTTGCTCCAGCCCCTGTAGCTAGTACGGCTGGAAGTTAGTAGACCTAGTGGTGTTGCTCCAGTCCCTGTAGCTAGTACGGCTGGTAGTTAGTAGACCTAGTGGTGTTGCTCCAGCCCCTGTAGCTAGTACGGCTGGTAGTTAGTAGACCTAGTGGTGTTGCTCCAGTCCCTGTAGCTAGTACGGCTGGTAGTTAGTAGACCTAGTGGTGTTGCTCCAGCCCCTGTAGCTAGTACGGCTGGTAGTTAGTAGACCTAGTGGTGTTGCTCCAGCCCCTGTAGCTAGTACGGCTGGTAGTTAGTAGACCTAGTGGTGTTGCTCCAGCCCCTGTAGCTAGTACGGCTGGTAGTTAGTAGACCTAGTGGTGTTGCTCCAGCCCCTGTAGCTAAGTACGGCTGGTAGTTAGTAGACCTAGTGGTGTTGCTCCAGCCCCTGTAGCTAGTACGGCTGGTAGTTAGTAGACCTAGTGGTGTTGCTCCAGCCCCTGTAGCTAGTACGGCTGGTAGTTAGTAGACCTAGTGGTGTTGCTCCAGTCCCTGTAGCTAGTACGGCTGGTAGTTAGTAGACCTAGTGGTGTTGCTCCAGCCCCTGTAGCTAGTACGGCTGGTAGTTAGTAGACCTAGTGGTGTTGCTCCAGCCCCTGTAGCTAGTACGGCTGGTAGTTAGTAGACCTAGTGGTGTTGCTCCAGCCCCTGTAGCTAGTACGGCTGGTAGTTAGTAGACCTAGTGGTGTTGCTCCAGCCCCTGTAACTAGTACGGCTGGTAGTTAGTAGACCTAGTGGTGTTGCTCCAGCCCCTGTAGCTAGTACGGCTGGTAGTTAGTAGACCTAGTGGTGTTGCTCCAGTCCCTGTAGCTAGTACGGCTGGTAGTTAGTAGACCTAGTGGTGTTGCTCCAGCCCCTGTAGCTAGTACGGCTGGTAGTTAGTAGACCTAGTGGTGTTGCTCCAGCCCCTGCCCCGAATGAACTTTTCCTGGCACTTGATGTGCTTTCGGCGTAAGTTATGTTTTAGCAATGACTCGTGTTTTAGGTTGCTGGAACCAGTAGCAAAATAAGTATTTCCTGCTGCCATTACTCCACACTTGAGACTGTTACCACAGAACAATGTGCTGTTTAGGCCTTCCTTGAATTCGCAAAG
Source organism: Coregonus clupeaformis (assembly GCF_020615455.1). NCBI lineage: Eukaryota > Metazoa > Chordata > Actinopteri > Salmoniformes > Salmonidae > Coregonus > Coregonus clupeaformis. Next base: position 30,432 of record NW_025536130.1, on the reverse strand, counting down.
CAATCGCTCTCAAAACATGTACATCTTTTACTTTTTCTGAGCCGTGGATCGGTAGCAGCATCTCTGACATTGTCCTCATCATCATCTTCTAGTTGTGGTTGATCATTTCATAATTGGTGTTTTTGTTTGTTAAAGAAAGCTTCAATTCCGCCCCATTTCATTGTTGTTGTGCTTGATAGCTAGCTTGCTAGCTAATGCCATTACTTAGCTGACAGAAAGGGGCGGCACAGTTCTGAGGGAAGGTTTGCATGAAAAGGGTTTGGTTGTGTCTGGCGTGTGCTTGGCGTGTGATTGGTTTAATTAGCTACATTTAAACATTTGTAGCATTATAATTGGTCATGATTTGTAAACAATGTATCAGCCTGTCTTGTTTGAGCAGTGAAGAGAAGAGTTTTGCGGCGAAATATTGTTACGCATTGAGTTTATTGGAAAATGTTTTGCCCTCCAAATGAGCATTTCAGCTTAAAAGAGAAAATCTATTATCAGACTGGTGTTTGCTCGCTCTGCCACCATCACACACACACACAGACACGGTCCTTTGCGGTGAAGTGAGAGGTGTGTGTGGATGTTGTCAGACTGTTAGCTCTGGGTCTAAGATGTTTGCCCAGGAGTGTTTGTGTACCGAGGAGGGGGAGAGATGGAGAGGGGGATGAGAGAGAGAGCTGGATGAAGAGGAGGGTAGAGAGGGATGAGGGGTGTGTGTGTACTGAGCAGTGGGAGTGACAGAAAGGGAGAGAAGGATGAATGAAGGGGGGAATGTATTAGAGAGGGGAAAACCCATGTTCTTCGACAGGCCCTCTTTCCTCTCTCTCTCTCACAGAACATGTTCCAACAATGACATGAAGGTAATGGGCTGATAACTGTGTATGTACAGCCCTGCACCCTGTCTCATTAAAATAGACTTTAGCGACCCCAGTCTCTTACCATCCCTGTGTGTTTATCTCCCCGATGTTTAACAGTTTGATTATGAATCCCTGAACTCTCTCCCTCCCTCCCTCCCTCCCTCCCTCCCTCCCTCCCTCCCTCCCTCCCTCCCTCCCTCCCTCCCTCCCTCCCTCCTCTCCTCTCCCCTCCCTCCTCTCCTCTCCCCTCCCTCTCCCTCCCTCCCTCCCTCTCCCTCCCTCCCTCCTCTTCCCTGGTTCTTACTCTAAGCTGTATAGCAAGCATTCACTGACAAATGACACCAATAGAAGGTAGCCATTGAAATCTGCGAGGGGCGGTTTTTGCACCTCTCTTTTAGACAGAGGAGGGAGGGAGGGAAGGAGGAGGGAGAGGGGGAATGGGAGAAAGGAAAGAGTGAATTGGTTAATGTGTCCTATTCACAGACCTGTTATATACAGGTTCAATAAAGCAGGTCTCTAGCTCCATTCGCAGGGCCATTGTGCCATTGAACGACGGGGAAAAGCCTTAGCCACCACAGAAAGCCCTCGACAGCGAGAGCTGCTCCAGCAGAAGGATGAATGGAGCGGTGAGGGAGACGGAGGGAGGATGGAAAGAACACGGAGAGGGGTTCATTTGAGGGATATTCTTGTGGTGTATGTTCTGCGTATGTTTTCAGAGAGGGAAAGAGAGAGAGAGAGAGAGAGCGAGAGGGGCAAGATAATTTCGCTTTGCCTTTTAGGGCCTCTGTCCTCGTCTTTTGAAATGAGGTGAAATGGACTAGCTTGGCGACTGCACCACACGCTCAAAATGGAATTGCTTGTTTTGTATTTCCTTACTTTCGGGTGTTAGAGAGGGAAAGAAGCCTTGAAAGATGAAAGGAATAAAGAGAGAGAAGAGTTTGAAAGAGAGATGGAGGTTAATCAGGTTGACTTAAACAAGAGAAAAGTGTTCTCTCCATTTTTGCCACTATTGACAGCCCCCTTCCCAACACAATAGGCCCCAGTGCCTTCTAATGTAGATGAAGTGTTTTGACCAAAGCTCCTCTGCCGGCTTCTTAAGACCCTTTCATTCTCTCGCTCTCTCTGACTTTCTCCCTCTTTCTCTCTGCCGGTCTCTTTCTCGCGCTCTCTCTTTCTCTCTCTCTCTCTCGCTCTGCCTCTTTCTCTCTCTTTCTCCACTCGGACCACCACTCATAGTACTTAAATCAAGCCTTTGCTACTTACCCACAACAATACCCCTCTGATGACGATCACCACAGTCATCTGGGTTGTGTTCATCAGGCACCAAACGGAATAAAATGGACGGATACCGGGAGGTCTACTCTACCTGGACTCTCCAATAGGAAAGACTCATATACGTTTTCTGTTGCAGAATGTTTTAAAATGTTTCCTGTTGCATGCTTAATGAACGCAACCCTGATGACGACCCTCTCCTCATCTCCTGTATATTCAGATCGCCGTGGTGACAGGGATCGTTAACTATGTTCATCTTGTTCTCTCTTCACTTATTCTTCTCCTCTCATCTCTTTGTTTCTCTCTTTCTGTTTCTCTCTTTTTTGGGGGTAGCTAGGGCACCTATCCGGAGTATGTGACAATAAAAACATGATATTTTAGGGGAAGGTAGTCTGAAGGAGGGAATAAGAGAGGAGTGCTGCTTGTCCCTAAATAAATTGGAACGTTCAGAAAGTGACTTGGCCGAAGGAGAAGTTTAAATCTACCCATTTCTCCCTCCCTCCCTCCCTCCCTCCCTCCCTCCCTCCCTCCTCCCTCCCTCCCTCCCTCCTGCCTCCCTCCCTCCCTCCCTCCCTCCCTCCCTCCCTCCCTCCCTCCTGCATTTTAAAAGTCAGATAGACCAATTGGATTAGTGCGTATTGAATTAAACAGAGAATGGAAGAAAATAAATCAGAAAGGCTAGCTGTGATCACAGGCTTTAATATATTTCTTTTCTTTCTTCCTCTCCCCCTCTCTTCCCTTCTTCCTTCACTCCAGCTGGCCTCCTCTTTTCAAAACTAGAGAGTAGTGAACATCAGGTCCTTGCCTGAGTAGTCTAACTGAACACCTGTTAGTTATAGTTCCTGTTTCCCCTCACAATAGATCATTTTGTTGAGACTTAATTCAAACATATACAGTATGATGGATATTTTCCATGGAAGGAAAATGAATGTCAAAGTTAATTAGATTTTCCCCTTTAAATATTATTTCCCAGATGTCAGGTTGTTTTTTTCAGTTGTTCATTTTGATGTTCATTTCATTGTGTCTTTTTGTTTTGTCTTTCATTATTTTTGCTTCGTTCTACCTCAGCCCCAGGGACATTGGATACAGGTATTAGAGAGATGTGTGATATCTAGGGCCCTGTGTTTTGATTGGTTCTACCTCAGCCCCAGGGACATTGGATACAGGTAGTAGAGAGATGTGTGATATCTAGGGCCCTGTGTTTTGATTTGTTCTACCTCAGCCCCAGGGACATTGGATACAGGTATTAGAGAGATGTGTGATATCTAGGGCCCTGTGTTTTGATTCGTTCTACCTCAGCCCCAGGGACATTGGATACAGGTATTAGAGAGATGTGTGATATCTAGGGCCCTGTGTTTTGATTGGTTCTACCTCAGCCCCAGGGACATTGGATACAGGTAGTAGAGAGATGTGTGATATCTAGGGTCCTGTGTTTTGATTGGTTCTACCTCAGCCCCAGGGACATTGGATACAGGTATTAGAGAGATGTGTGATATCTAGGGCCCTGTGTTTTGATTCGTTCTACCTCAGCCCCAGGGACATTGGATACAGGTAGTAGAGAGATGTGTGATATCTAGGGCCCTGTGTTTTGATTCATTCTACCTCAGCCCCAGGGACATTGGATACAGGTATTAGAGAGATGTGTGATATCTAGGGCCCTGTGTTTTGATTGGTTCTACCTCAGCCCCAGGGACATTGGATACAGGTAGTAGAGAGATGTGTGATATCTAGGGTCCTGTGTTTTGATTCATTCTACCTCAGCCCCAGGGACATTGGATACAGGTATTAGAGAGATGTGTGATATCTAGGGCCCTGTGTTTTGATTGGTTCTACCTCAGCCCCAGGGACATTGGATACAGGTAGTAGAGAGATGTGTGATATCTAGGGTCCTGTGTTTTGATTCGTTCTACCTCAGCCCCAGGGACATTGGATACAGGTATTAGAGAGATGTGTGATATCTAGGGCCCTGTGTTTTGATTGGTTCTACCTCAGCCCCAGGGACATTGGATACAGGTAGTAGAGAAATGTGTGATATCTAGGGTCCTGTGTTTTGATTGGTTCTACCTCAGCCCCAGGGACATTGGATACAGGTAGTAGAGAGATGTGTGATATCTAGGGCCCTGTGTTTTGATTCGTTCTACCTCAGCCCCAGGGACATTGGATACAGGTAGTAGAGAAATGTGTGATATCTAGGGTCCTGTGTTTTGATTGGTTCTACCTCAGCCCCAGGGACATTGGATACAGGTAGTAGAGAGATGTGTGATATCTAGGGTCCTGTGTTTTGATTGGTTCTACCTCAGCCCCAGGGACATTGGATACAGGTAGTAGAGAGATGTGGGATATCTAGGGCCCTGTGTTTTGATTCGTTCTACCTCAGCCCCAGGGACATTGGATACAGGTATTAGAGAGATGTGTGATATCTAGGGCCCTGTGTTTTGATTCGTTCTACCTCAGCCCCAGGGACATTGGATACAGGTATTAGAGATATGTGTGATATCTAGGGCCCTGTGTTTTGATTCGTTCTACCTCAGCCCCAGGGACATTGGATACAGGTAGTAGAGAGATGTGTGATATCTAGGGCCCTGTGTTTTGATTCGTTCTACCTCAGCCCCAGGGACATTGGATACAGGTATTAGAGAGATGTGTGATATCTAGGGTCCTGTGTTTTGATTCGTTCTACCTCAGCCCCAGGGACATTGGATACAGGTATTAGAGAGATGTGTGATATCTAGGGCCCTGTGTTTTGATTCGTTCTACCTCAGCCCCAGGGACATTGGATACAGGTAGTAGAGAGATGTGTGATATCTAGGGCCCTGTGTTTTGATTGGTTCTACCTCAGCCCCAGGTACATTGGATACAGGTATTAGAGAGATGTGTGATATCTAGGGCCCTTTGTTTTGCGCAATCATGTGACATTCCTGAATGTAATCTTTATTTAAAGCTTTTTCATCAAACTCCTTTTCTTTTGATGTCAGATGGTCCAGTGCCATCCTCAGAACATTGCTTTCATTGTTGGTGAAATTCTAATTTCTGGATAAGGCTTAAAATAAAGGATAAAATCTTGCTATGTAACATGATTGCGCTAAACACAGTGATATCCTCTGGTGAGATGACATGCATTGTCAGAGTGGAGCGGGTTTCTTTTAGTTTTATTAATAGTTTGATTTGTCTGTTAGGAAACCTCTTCATACACCACAGACAGATGTCATATTGCAAATAATACACAACAGTGTGTGTCAACATGCAACACAACAATGGCATTGCCCAAAAATATAACCTTTGATCATCATCAGCATCTTATAGTTAACACATAATGTAGGCCAGGGGTCACAAATTCACCTCTTTTTTATTTGTGGGAATAATTGGGAACAGTCTTTTTTTTTACCAAAACATAAACCCCCCCCCCAAAAAATGTTTTACAATAAACTGAAAAGCATAAAATAAAAAAACAGAAATCCTAAGGAATTCAGCTAAAAATGAGTTTAACTTAAGAAATCTGTTCCGAAGTTTTCCCACAAATAAAAAAAACAGACGTGATTGTGTCTCAATGTAGATTTGAAATTAAATGAATGATATTTTCAAATACAATCTCTTTTTAAGGCTGAGGTGTAGTCAATCTGCAGTGTACAAATTATTATAATTATGTTCCGTCCTCCCTGACCATCCACTCTGACAAAACTCGGCCAGTGGCTGAATCTAGTTGTCTACCCCTTATGTAGGTCTATGTATGACGCCTACTGGAATCAGACCCACAACTCTACTATAACACAACTCTACTATAACACAACTCTACTATAACACAACTCTACTATAACACAACTCTACTATAACACAACTCTACTATAACACAACTCTACTATAACACAACTCTACTATAACACAACTCTACTATAACACAACTCTACTATAACACAACTCTACTATAACACAACTCTACTATAACACAACTCTACTATAACACAACTCTACTATAACACAACTCTACTATAACACAACTCTACTATAACACAACTCTGCTATAACACAACTCTACTATTACAAGAAAAAACACTCTCCATAATCAATCTCCAGAAGAGGAAAATGACACCTATTCATGGTGTAAATGTCAAAGCAATAGGTGGAGCTGTAAACTGTAAATAGTCTTTGGCATGCTCCATGTGGGTTTGGTGTCTGTCTACATCCAGTCTTGGCCTAGCCTGGCAATCCATTCGGCTCTACGGCAGACATCTTGGATCGAAGGCTCTATTGGCTTATGCAGTGGCACGCACATACACACATACACACCCACACATACACACACACACCCACACATACACACACACACCCACACATACACACAGCCACACATAAACACACCCACACATACACACACACCCACACCCACACATACACCCACACCCACACCCACACATACACCCACACCCACACCCACCCACACACCCACACACTCACCCACACACGTTGGTTCTTGTTGCCTGAGTCACACTTCCCCCCTGAAACTGAAAGCCATCTTTTTTGCAGCGAAGGCAAAAATATATTTTCGCAAATAATGCATGTTATTATTTCAAGGGGTGGAATAAAATGCTTTGAGTATGGAATGGATAACAGATAACCATTAAAATCATGTGCAGGTGTTCTGTTATCAATGTTCTGCAATGAAGAGAAATACACTGAGACACCACTATAATCAACAGACCCACACAGATGATCACTAACAACACACAACAGACCCACACAGATGATCACTAACAACATACAACAGACCCACACATCCTAACTCTATCAGATTGTCTCTCTCTCTGTCACACACAACACACACACACTCTCAAACACACACTCACACACACACTTACTCACACACACACACACACACACACCGTATGAATAGCAGAGTACAGGGGTGATGTCTGTCCCTAAGGCATGAGGGCCTGCCAGCTTGCCAGGGTGAGCGTGTGTTTGTGTGTGTGTGTGTTTGCGCGTGTGTGTGTGTGTTTGCGCGTGTGTGTGTGTGTGTGTGTGTTTGCGCATGTGCGAGCTAACCTCTATAGCCAAATAAGATTAAGATAGTAATCTTGGCCAGTGTTCCATTCAGAGCAGATAGGGATAATGAAACCCCCCCTGGCCTACGGTGCTGAACCTGCTGCTGGCCCAAACTCATTATGACAGCTATACCATGCTACACACACAACCAGCTGCCTACACACATACTGTACATCATAGTACAGTGTACCTATCATTTGTTTAATTTCACACTCCTTGCTATTCATTGTTTATAACAGAAACATTACAATTATATAGTTTCTATTTGTATATTTTTACAAATACCTGTCTATTTCTTTCCATAATGCAATAAATGTTGTCTACTGAGCAGAATTAATTAATACAGGTTGAGGTTCTAGAGTTCCCAAAGCAGCTTCTAAAGGTTCCAGTTCTAGATTAACCCGGGGGTAAAATGTTCTGCTTTTAGAATAGGGAGAGTTTATACTGCCCTGTAAGCGTCAGGAGTGACTTGGGGTCAAAGTTCATCTCTTATTGGGTGGCAAGAGGGGGGACACAAGCAGCTGTGTGGCGCCCTGGAGCACCCTCCAGCTCTCCTTCCTTCCTTCCTCTCCCTCCCCTTCTCCCTTTCTCCATGCCTCTCTCTCTCCATCCCTTCTCTCTCTCTATCCTTCCTCTCTCTCTCTATCCTTCCTCTCTCTCTATCCTTCCTCTCTCTCTATCCTTCCTCTCTCTCTCCATCCTTCCTCTCTCTCATCCCTTCTCTCTCTCCATCCTTCCTCTCTCTCCATCCCTTCTCTCTCTCTATCCTTCCTCTCTCTCTCCATCCTTCCTCTCTCTCCATCCCTTCTCTCTCTCTATCCTTCCTCTCTCTCTCCATCCTTCCTCTCTCTCTATCCTTCCTCTCTCTATCCTTCCTCTCTCTCTATCCTTCCTCTCTCTCCATCCCTTCTCTCTCTCTCCATCCCTTCTCTCTCTCTCCATCCTTCCTCTCTCTCTATCCTTCCTCTCTCTCTATCCTTCCTCTCTCTCTCTCTATCCTTCCTCTCTCTCTCTATCCTTCCTCTCTCTCTATCCTTCCTCTCTCTCTCTCTATCCTTCCTCTCTCTCTCTATCCTTCCTCTCTCTCTATCCTTCCTCTCTCTCTCTATCCTTCCTCTCTCTCTCTATCCTTCCTCTCTCTCCATCCCTTCTCTCTCTCCATCCTTCCTCTCTCTCTATCCTTCCTCTCTCTCTCTATCCTTCCTCTCTCTCCATCCCTTCTCTCTCTCCATCCTTCCTCTCTCTCTCTATCCTTCCTCTCTCTCCATCCCTTCTCTCTCTCTATCCTTCCTCTCTCTCTCTATCCTCTCTGGCTGTGTGGCTGGGGGGATGGTTTGTTCTCTAATCCCTCGCCTCGTCACAATGTCACCCAGGCTTAATATTCCTGTTATTATGTGCTTGTTTTATTGGACTGTCTGCGAGTCACAATGACCTGCCAGAGGAATCTACCTTTATCCTCTCAGAGCTACCGCCTCGTCCCAAATAGCACCCTATTCCCAATGGGCCCTGGTCAAAATCAGTGCACTATGTCGGGAATAGGGTACTATCTGGGATGCAGCCCCTGTGTCGTCCATTTCAAAGTTGACTACATTAATCCACGGAGCCCATTCTTAAATCCCCTCGTCGTGGTCTTTTTTTCTGTTAAATGAAATGACATAGCTACATCTGGTCCGGGCCGAGCTGAGCCACACGTCAGAGACAGATACACACAGGACACTGGTTCTTATGTCGTTCACAGTCAGCGGAACAATCCCACTTTTCTGGCTTGAGTGACAGTGTGAGAGAGGTGTGTATGTGAGAGAGGTGTGTGAGGGAGGTGTGTGTGAGAGAGGTGTGTGTGTGTGAGAGGTGTGTGAGGGAGGTGTGTGAGAGAGGTGTGTGTGTGTGAGAGAGGTGTGTTTGTGTGTGAGAGAGGGAGTCAGTTTATTTACCCAGCTACATAGAGAACAGTAAGGCCGGGATTCAACCCCATCATCCCGATGCGTGTGTGTCTGTGTGTAGGAGCATACCTCATCATGTAAAGTACATGTATGTGCAGTAGCTGTGAGCTGTGGTTGTTAGGTGGTTGTTTGGTGGTTGTTATGTGGTTGCAACACATCAGTAATACAGTTGGTGTGGGTTGTTTCAGGTGTGTAATTGATCCGTTGTTGTGTTCCAGGTGTGTAACCTGTTGTTGTTGTGTTCCAGGGAACAGTAAGGAAGAAGAGGAGGCCATGATGCAGGAGTGGTTCATGTTGGTCAACAAGAAGAACGCCCTGATCAGGAGACAGAACCAACTCTCTCTACTGTAAGTCCCCTAACCCTCTCTACTGTAAGTCCCCTAACCCTAACCCTCTCTACTGTAAGTCCCCCTAACCCTCTCTACTGTAAGTCCCCCTAACCCTCTCTACTGTAAGTCCCCTAACCCTCTCTACTGTAAGTCCCCCTAACCCTCTCTGAAGTCCCCTAACCCTCTCTGTAAGTCCCCTAACCCTCTCTACTGTAAGTCCCCTAACCCTCTCTACTGTAAGTCCCCTAACCCTCTCTACTGTAAGTCCCCTAACCCTCTCTACTGTAAGTCCCCCTAACCCTCTCTACTGTAAGTCCCCCTAACCCTCTCTACTGTAAGTCCCCCTAACCCTCTCTACTGTAAGTCCCCTAACCCTCTCTACTGTAAGTCCCCTAACCCTCTCTACTGTAAGTCCCCCTAACCCTCTCTACTGTAAGTCCCCCTAACCCTCTCTACTGTAAGTCCCCCTAACTCTCTACTGTAAATCCCCCTAACCCTCTCTACTGTAAGTCCCCCTAACCCTCTCTACTGTAAGTCCCCTAACCCTCTCTACTGTAAGTCCCCTAACCCTCTCTACTGTAAATCCCCTAACCCTCTCTACTGTAAGTCCCCTAACCCTCTCTACTGTAAATCCCCTAACCCTAACCCTCTCTACTGTAAGTCCCCCTAACCCTCTCTACTGTAAGTCCCCCTAACCCTAACCCTCTCTACTGTAAATCCCCCTAACCCTCTCTACTGTAAATCCCCTAACCCTCTCTACTGTAAATCCCCCTAACCCTCTCTACTGTAAATCCCCCTAACCCTCTACTGTAAGTTCCCTAAACTCTAACCCTCTCTACTGTAAATCCTCTAACCCTCTCTACTGTAAGTCCCCTAACCCTCTCTACTGTAAGTCCCCTAACCCTCTCTACTGTAAATCCCCTAACCCTCTCTACTGTAAGTCCCCCTAACCCTCTCTACTGTAAGTCCTCTAACCCTAACCCTCTCTACTGTAAATCCCCCTAACCCT
>NW_025536130.1:0-12500 GCF_020615455.1 Coregonus clupeaformis | reverse complement strand
GCAGCTGTAACTAGTCCTAGACAAGGTGCTGTCTTCCAGTTAGTCAAGCAGCTGTAACTAGTCCTAGACAAGGTGTTGTATTCCAGTTAGTCAAGCAGCTGTAACTAGTCCTAGACAAGGTGCTGTCTTCCAGTTAGTCAAGCAGCTGTAACTAGTCCTAGACAAGGTGCTGTCTTCCAGTTAGTCAAGCAGCTGTAACTAGTCCTAGACAAGGTGCTGTCTTCCAGTTAGTCAAGCAGCTGTAACTAGTCCTAGACAAGGGTGCTGTCTTCCAGGTTAGTCAAGCAGCTGTAACTAGTCCTAGACAAGGTGCTGTCTTCCAGTTAGTCAAGCAGCTGTAACTAGTCCTAGACAAGGTGCTGTCTTCCAGTTAGTCAAGCAGCTGTAACTAGTCCTAGACAAGGTGCTGTCTTCCAGTTAGTCAAGCAGCTGTAACTAGTCCTAGACAAGGTGCTGTCTTCCAGTTAGTCAAGCAGCTGTAACTAGTCCTAGACAAGGTGCTGTCTTCCAGTTAGTCAAGCAGCTGTAACTAGTCCTAGACAAGGTGCTGTCTTCCAGTTAGTCAAGCAGCTGTAACTAGTCCTAGAGAAGGTGCTGTCTATGTTACATTTCTGCTCAGTCTATCTTTACATTGAATTGCACATCAATGGTTGCATTGATTTCCAACTTATTGGTGCAGGTAACTTCACAGTAACTATAAATGTCCAAAATGGCACCCTATCCCCTTCATAGTGCACTACCTTTGATTAGCACCCTATGGGCAGGATTAGGTTTCCATTTGGGACCCAACCTTTGTGTCTTGACTTAAGTTGGCCCCTGGCCAAAGCTATCTTTTGGAGGCCATTCCACCGAACAACAGAAAAAAACTTCCCCAGACGTCACTCGCTGACTATTTAAAATGTCTCTACGTTTTTAAAAGGCTGTGGATTCATCAGTGCTAGTTTGTGGGTATGTGTGTGCGCTAGTAAATTTGTTGGTCCTAGATATTAAGCCCAGAACACAAACATACTCACTCTCCCCCAGTCCTGCTCTGAGAAAGGGGTCTTCGGAGCAGTTTGCGGCTCCCTGAATAAATTGAGCATTGGAAGGGTGGGGGGTCATGGGGGATTTGAACCGACGCATTCTTTTTGTGGCTTGTGCAGATTCACATGGTTACGGGAGAGGGAGAGGGAGAGGGAGAGGGAGGGAGAGGGAGAGGGAGGGAGAGGGAGAGGGAGAGAGAGAGAGAGAGAGAGAGAGAGAGAGAGAGAGAGAGAGAGAGAGAGAGAGAGAGAGAGAGAGAGAGAGAGAGAGAGAGAGAGAGAGAGAGAGAGAGAGAGAGAGAGAGAGAGAGAGAGAGAGAGAGAGAGAGAGAGAGAGAGAGAGAGAGAGAGAGATCCAAAAAGGGTTGAACACTGCCTTTCTTTCTCTCACTCCTCCCTCTTTCGGGGTTGGAAGTAGGGAGGGGGTAACTTCCATGAGTGGCTGCGGGATGTTTTTTACCGCGGGTTTCTGGTTACACGCACTCTCACACACACTCACTTTCTTTCTCACACTCACACACCCCAACTTTCTCTCGCACACATAATAGACACACACCCCTACTCTCTACCCTCTACCCATGTCTGTCATCGCCCCTCTATTGTTTACCTTTCTAATGAGGGGGGCGGGACCTACCAGAGCTTTGATTGACAGCTCCATGCTTCCGCATCCCCTGGCGGGGTGGAACTTTGGCTTCTTGGCTCAGAAAGAGAGCAATGAGGGAAGGGTAAGAGGAAAGAGGGAGAGGAAAGAGGGAGAGGAAAGGGGAAGAGGAAAGGGGGAGAGGAAAGAGGGAGAGGAAAGATGGAGAGGGAAGAGGGAGAGGAAAGAGGGAGAGGAAATTGGGGAGAGGAAAAAGGGAGAGGAAAGAGGGAGAGGAAAGGGGGAGAGGCAAGAGGGAGAGGAAAGAGGGAAGAGGGAGAGGAAAGAGGGAAGAGGGAGAGGCAAGAGGGAGAGGGGAGAGGCAAGAGGGAGAGGGAAAGGAAAGGGGAAAGGAAATAGGGAGAGGAAAGAGGGAGAGGAGAGGGAAGGGGGAGAGGTAAGAGGGAGAGGAAAGAGGGAGAGGAAGAGGAAAGGGGGAGAGGAAAGAAAGAGGGAGAGGAAAGGGGGAGAGGATAGAGGGAGAGGAAAGGAAAGAGGGAGAGGAAAGGAAAGAGGGAGAGGAAAGGAAAGAGGGAGAGGAAAGGAAAGAGGGAGAGGAAGAGGAAAGGGGGAGAGGAAAGAGGAAAGGAAAGATGGAGAGGAAAGAGGGAAAGGAAAGAGGAAAGAGGGAAGGAAAGGGGGAGAGGAAAGGGAGAGAGGAAAGAGGGAGAGGAAAGAGGAGAGGGAGAGGGAGAGGAAATGGAGAGGAAATAGGGAGAGGCAGTAGGGGGAGAGAGAGAGCAGTTGAGAGGGAGGGACAGAAATGGGGGATGTTGTTTTTTTATACCTCCGCTTTGTGGGGATGACTTTTTTTTCCCTCTGTGGGCAGGCCTTTGTGCAGCGGGAATTGTGGGATAGTGGAGGTATGGCAAAGGAGGAATAACCTTTTATGTTTATAATAAGTATATTTTGAAGCTGACAACTTTCGATCACATTGTGTGAGTTTAGTGAGAAGTCTACTCCTTTTGACATTTCACTGTTCTTTTTCTTTAAACATCAAAACCATTTTTGGCATATTTGAGGGTATTAGTCCCTGGTAAACACTAATGGCCAACCTCTCTGAAGAGGAGAGTAATTTAGTGGCTGAGAGAGAGAAACGGTCAGAAGAAGAGAGAGAGAAACAGAGAGAGTAGTGGGCCAAATAATGGAACTGTGCTCATTTCGCTCTGTGGTCGACTTCAAAGAGTGTCTGGACCAATGAAGAGAGAGCAGACCTTACAGGGGGACAAACACACTGGACCCAGCATGCAGCGCACACTCACACACACACACACACACACACTCACACACACTCACTCACACTCACACACACACATACACTCACACACACACATACACTCACACACACACGACAGGCTGGTGCAACTTGATGGAACCAGAGGGGAAATATTTATTTTTAATAAAGCAAGCAGCGCACTTATTTTAGTGACTGACATTTTCCTAAATTCCTTTTCTTCTCAAATCAATAGGTGTTTAAATATGAATGGATGTGAACGTGATTGAACCAGACGTGCCATACGACATGCCACAGAACTCTCTGACTACCAACTCGCTATGTTAGAGGGCGAGGACACCCCGCTATAATGGCACATTTCTATTGCCACATTTGACTCCAGTGTTTGGCCCCAAAATGCAACTTTTTTTGTGTTTCCGGACCTAACTGTGTGATTAATGGGACTGAAGTTTTATTTTTTTCTTCCTAGAGACATGTTATCTCCTCGAGAGAGTTTAGCTGTGGAGGCACGTATTCACCAAGCTTCTCAGAGGAGGAGTGGTGATCTAGGATCAGGTCCCTCTCATTCAGTAGGATTTAAACAGGCAAAACTGAACCATGATCAGCAGCACTCCTACTTTGAGAAGCATGATGGGGTTAATATATATCTACTCTGGTGTTGGGTAGATCTGCAGCTATGGTGGGGTTAATATATATCTACTCTGGTGTTGGGTAGATCTGGTGCTATGGTGGGGTTAATATATATCTACTCTGGTGTTGGGTAGATCTGGTGCTATGGTGGGGTTAATATATATCTACTCTGGTGTTGGGTAGATCTGGTGCTATGGTGGGGTTAATATATATCTACTCTGGTGTTGGGTAGATCTGCAGCTATGGTGGGGTTAATATATATCTACTCTGGTGTTGGGTAGATCTGGTGCTATGGTGGGGTTAATATATATCTACTCTGGTGTTGGGTAGATCTGGTGCTATGGTGGGGTTAATATATATCTACTCTGGTGTTGGGTAGATCTGGTGCTATGGTGGGGTTAATATATATCTACTCTGGTGTTGGGTAGATCTGCAGCTATGGTGGGGTTAATATATATCTACTCTGGTGTTGGGTAGATCTGGCACTATGGTGGGGTTAATATATATCTACTCTGGTGTTGGGTAGATCTGCAGCTATGGTGGGGTTATTATATATCTACTCTGGTGTTGGGTAGATCTGGTGCTATGGTGGGGTTAATATATATCTACTCTGGTGTTGGGTAGATCTGGTGCTATGGTGGGGTTAATATATATCTACTCTGGTGTTGGGTAGATCTGGTGCTATGGTGGGGTTAATATATATCTACTCTGGTGTTGGGTAGATCTGGTGCTATGGTGGGGTTAATATATATCTACTCTGGTGTTGGGTAGATCTGGTGCTATGGTGGGGTTAATATATATCTACTCTGGTGTTGGGTAGATCTGGTGCTATGGTGGGGTTAATATATATCTACTCTGGTGTTGGGTAGATCTGGTGCTATGGTGGGGTTAATATATATCTACTCTGGTGTTGGGTAGATCTGCAGCTATGGTGGGGTTAATATATATCTACTCTGGTGTTGGGTAGATCTGGTGCTATGGTGGGGTTAATATATATCTACTCTGGTGTTGGGTAGATCTGGGTGCTATGGTGGGGTTAATATATATCTACTCTGGTGTTGGGTAGATCTGCAGCTATGGTGGGGTTAATATATATCTACTCTGGTGTTGGGTAGATCTGGTGCTATGGTGGGGTTAATATATATCTACTCTGGTGTTGGGTAGATCTGCAGCTATGGTGGGGTTAATATATATCTACTCTGGTGTTGGGTAGATCTGGTGCTATGGTGGGGTTAATATATATCTACTCTGGTGTTGGGTAGATCTGCAGCTATGGTGGGGTTAATATATATCTACTCTGGTGTTGGGTAGATCTGGTGCTATGGTGGGGTTAATATATATCTACTCTGGTGTTGGGTAGATCTGCAGCTATGGTGGGGTTAATATATATCTACTCTGGTGTTGGGTAGATCTGGTGCTATGGTGGGGTTAATATATATCTACTCTGGTGTTGGGTAGATCTGCAGCTATGGTGGGGTTAATATATATCTACTCTGGTGTTGGGTAGATCTGGTGCTATGGTGGGGTTAATATATATCTACTCTGGTGTTGGGTAGATCTGGTGCTATGGTGGGGTTAATATATATCTACTCTGGTGTTGGGTAGATCTGCAGCTATGGTGGGGTTAATATACAGGTAAAAGTCAGTAAATTAGAATATTTTGAAAAACTTGATTTATTTCAGTAATTGCATTCAAAAGGTGTAACTTGTACATTATATTTATTCATTGCACACAGACTGATGCATTCAAATGTTTATTTCATTTAATTTTGATGATTTGAAGTGGCAACAAATGAAAATCCAAAATTCCGTGTGTCACAAAATTAGAATATTGTGTAAGGGTTACATTTTGAAGACACCTGGTGCCACAAACTAATCAGCTGATTAACTCAAAACACCTGCAAAGGGCTTTAAATGGTCTCTCAGTCCAGTTCTGAAGCCTACACAAACATGGGGAAGACTTCAGATTTGACAGCTGTCCAAAAGGCGACCATCGACACATTGCACAAGGAGGGAAAGACACAAAAGGTTATTGCAGAAGAGGCTGGCTGTTCTCAGAGCTCTGTGTCCAAACACATTAATAGAGAGGCAAAGGGAAGGAAAAACTGTGGTCAGAAAAAGTGTACAAGCGATAGGGATCACCGCGCCCTAGTCAAGATTGTGAAAAAAAACCCATTCAAAAATGTGGGGGAGATTCACAAGGAGTGGACAGCTGCTGGAGTCAGGGCTTCAAGATCCACCACCAAGAGACGCTTGAAAGACATGGGTTTCAACTGCCGCATACCTCGTGTCAAGCCACTGTTGACCAAGAAACAGCGCAAAAGCGTCTCACCTGGGCTAAGGAAAAAAAAGAGCTGGACTGCTGCTGAGTGGTCTAAAGTCATGTTTTCTGACGAAAGCAAATTTTGCATTTCCTTTGGAAATCGAGGTCCCAGAGTCTGGAGGAAGACAGGAGAGGCACAGGATCCACGTTGCCTGAAGTCTAGTGTAAAGTTTCCACCATCAGTGATGGTTTGGGGTGCCATGTCATCTGCTGGTGTCGGTCCACTCTGTTTCCTGAGATCCAGGGTCAACGCAGCCGTCTACCAGCAAGTTTTAGAGCACTTCATGCTTCCTGCTGCTGACCTGCTCTATGGAGATGGAGATTTCAGGTTCCAACAGGACTTGGCGCCTGCACACAGCGCAAAATCTACCCGTGCCTGGTTTACGGACCATGGTATTTCTGTTCTAAATTGGCCAGCCAACTCCCTGACCTTAGCCCCATAGAAAATCTGTGGGGTATTGTGAAAAGGAAGATGCAGAATGCCAGACCCAACAACGCAGAAGAGTTGAAGGCCACTATCAGAGCAACCTGGGCTCTCATAACACCTGAGCAGTGCCAGAAACTCATCGACTCCATGCCACGCCGCATTAATGCAGTAATTGAGGCAAAAGGAGCTCCAACCAAGTATTGAGTATTGTACATGCTCATATTTTTCATTTTCATACTTTTCAGTTGGCCAACATTTCTAAAAAATCCCTATTTTGTATTAGCCTTAAGTAATATTCTAATTTTGTGACACACGGAATTTTGGATTTTCATTTGTTGCCACTTCAAATCATCAAAATTAAATGAAATAAACATTTGAATGCATCAGTCTGTGTGCAATGAATAAATATAATGTACAAGTTACACCTTTTGAATGCAATTACTGAAATAAATCAAGTTTTTCAAAATATTCTAATTTACTGACTTTTACCTGTATATCTACTCTGGTGTTGGGTAGATCTGCAGCTATGGTGGGGTTAATATATATCTACTCTGGTGTTGGGTAGATCTGGTGCTATGGTGGGGTTAATATATATCTACTCTGGTGTTGGGTAGATCTGGTGCTATGGTGGGGTTAATATATATCTACTCTGGTGTTGGGTAGATCTGCAGCTATGGTGGGGGTTAATATATATCTACTCTGGTGTTGGGTAGATCTGCAGCTATGGTGGGGTTAATATATATCTACTCTGGTGTTGGGTAGATCTGGTGCTATGGTGGGGTTAATATATATCTACTCTGGTGTTGGGTAGATCTGCAGCTATGGTGGGGTTAATATATATCTACTCTGGTGTTGGGTAGATCTGCAGCTATGGTGGGGTTAATATATATCTACTCTGGTGTTGGGTAGATCTGGTGCTATGGTGGGGTTAATATATATCTACTCTGGTGTTGGGTAGATCTGGCACTATGGTGGGGTTAATATATATCTACTCTGGTGTTGGGTAGATCTGGCACTATGGTGGGGTTAATATATATCTACTCTGGTGTTGGGTAGATCTGGTGCTATGGTGGGGTTAATATATATCTACTCTGGTGTTGGGTAGATCTGGCACTATGGTGGGGTTAATATATATCTACTCTGGTGTTGGGTAGATCTGGCACTATGGTGGGGTTAATATATATCTACTCTGGTGTTGGGTAGATCTGGCACTATGGTGGGGTTAATATATATCTACTCTGGTGTTGGGTAGATCTGCAGCTATGATGGGGTTAATATATATCTACTCTGGTGTTGGGTAGATCTGCAGCTATGGTGGGGTTAATATATATCTACTCTGGTGTTGGGTAGATCTGGTGCTATGGTGGGGTTAATATATATCTACTCTGGTGTTGGGTAGATCTGCAGCTATGGTGGGGTTAATATATATCTACTCTGGTGTTGGGTAGATCTGGTGCTATGGTGAGTTAATATATATCTACTCTGGTGTTGGGTAGATCTGGTGCTATGGTGGGGTTAATATATATCTACTCTGGTGTTGGGTAGATCTGGTGCTATGATGGGGTTAATATATATCTACTCTGGTGTTGGGTAGATCTGCAGCTATGATGGGGTTAATATATATCTACTCTGGTGTTGGGTAGATCTGGTGCTATGGTGGGGTTAATATATATCTACTCTGGTGTTGGGTAGATCTGCAGCTATGATGGGGTTAATATATCTACTCTGGTGTTGGGTAGATCTGCAGCTATGGTGGGGTTAATATATATCTACTCTGGTGTTGGGTGATCTGGTGCTATGGTGGGGTTAATATATATCTACTCTGGTGTTGGGTAGATCTGGTGCTATGGTGGGGTTAATATATATCTACTCTGGTGTTGGGTAGATCTGGTGCTATGGTGGGGTTAATATATATCTACTCTGGTGTTGGGTAGATCTGGTGCTATGGTGGGGTTAATATATATCTACTCTGGTGTTGGGTAGATCTGGTGCTATGGTGGGGTTAATATATATCTACTCTGGTGTTGGGTAGATCTGGTGCTATGGTGGGGTTAATATATATCTACTCTGGTGTTGGGTAGATCTGCAGCTATGGTGGGGTTAATATATATCTACTCTGGTGTTGGGTAGATCTGCAGCTATGGTGGGGTTAATATATATCTACTCTGGTGTTGGGTAGATCTGGTGCTATGGTGGGGTTAATATATATCTACTCTGGTGTTGGGTAGATCTGGTGCTATGGTGGGGTTAATATATATCTACTCTGGTGTTGGGTAGATCTGGTGCTATGGTGGGGTTAATATATATCTACTCTGGTGTTGGGTAGATCTGGTGCTATGGTGGGGTTAATATATATCTACTCTGGTGTTGGGTAGATCTGGCACTATGGTGGGGTTAATATATATCTACTCTGGTGTTGGGTAGATCTGGTGCTATGGTGGGGTTAATATATATCTACTCTGGTGTTGAGGTAGATCTGGTGCTATGGTGGGGGTTAATATATATCTACTCTGGTGTTGGGTAGATCTGCAGCTATGATGGGGTTAATATATATCTACTCTGGTGTTGGGTAGATCTGCAGCTATGGTGGGGTTAATATATATCTACTCTGGTGTTGGGTAGATCTGGTGCTATGGTGGGGTTAATATATATCTACTCTGGTGTTGGGTAGATCTGGTGCTATGGTGGGGTTAATATATATCTACTCTGGTGTTGGGTAGATCTGCAGCTATGGTGGGGTTAATATATATCTACTCTGGTGTTGGGTAGATCTGGTGCTATGGTGGGGTTAATATATATCTACTCTGGTGTTGGGTAGATCTGCAGCTATGGTGGGGTTAATATATATCTACTCTGGTGTTGGGTAGATCTGCAGCTATGGTGGGGTTAATATATATCTACTCTGGTGTTGGGTAGATCTGGTGCTATGGTGGGGTTAATATATATCTACTCTGGTGTTGGGTAGATCTGGTGCTATGGTGGGGTTAATATATATCTACTCTGGTGTTGGGTAGATCTGCAGCTATGGTGGGGTTAATATATATCTACTCTGGTGTTGGGTAGATCTGGCACTATGGTGGGGTTAATATATATCTACTCTGGTGTTGGGTAGATCTGGTGCTATGGTGGGGTTAATATATATCTACTCTGGTGTTGGGTAGATCTGGTGCTATGGTGGGGTTAATATATATCTACTCTGGTGTTGGGTAGATCTGGTGCTATGGTGGGGTTAATATATATCTACTCTGGTGTTGGGTAGATCTGGCACTATGGTGGGGTTAATATATATCTACTCTGGTGTTGGGTAGATCTGGCACTATGGTGGGGGTTAATATATATCTACTCTGGTGTTGGGTAGATCTGGTGCTATGGTGGGGTTAATATATATCTACTCTGGTGTTGGGTAGATCTGGCACTATGGTGGGGGTTAATATATATCTACTCTGGTGTTGGGTAGATCTGGTGCTATGGTAGGGTTAATATATATCTACTCTGGTGTTGGGTAGATCTGGCACTATGGTGGGGTTAATATATATCTACTCTGGTGTTGGGTAGATCTGCAGCTATGGTGGGGTTAATATATATCTACTCTGGTGTTGGGTAGATCTGGCACTATGGTGGGGTTAATATATATCTACTCTGGTGTTGGGTAGATCTGGTGCTATGATGGGGTTAATATATATCTACTCTGGTGTTGGGTAGATCTGGCACTATGGTGGGGTTAATATATATCTACTCTGGTGTTGGGTAGATCTGCAGCTATGATGGGGTTAATATATATCTACTCTGGTGTTGGGTAGATCTGGTGCTATGATGGGGTTAATATATATCTACTCTGGTGTTGGGTAGATCTGGCACTATGGTGGGGTTAATATATATCTACTCTGGTGTTGGGTAGATCTGCAGCTATGGTGGGGTTAATATATATCTACTCTGGTGTTGGGTAGATCTGCAGCTATGGTGGGGTTAATATATATCTACTCTGGTGTTGGGTAGATCTGCAGCTATGGTGGGGTTAATATATATCTACTCTGGTGTTGGGTAGATCTGCAGCTATGGTGGGGTTAATATATATCTACTCTGGTGTTGGGTAGATCTGCAGCTATGGTGGGGTTAATATATATCTACTCTGGTGTTGGGTAGATCTGGTGCTATGGTGGGGTTAATATATATCTACTCTGGTGTTGGGTAGATCTGGCACTATGGTGGGGTTAATATATATCTACTCTGGTGTTGGGTAGATCTGGCACTATGGTGGGGTTAATATATATCTACTCTGGTGTTGGGTAGATCTGGTGCTATGGTGGGGTTAATATATATCTACTCTGGTGTTGGGTAGATCTGGCGCTATGATGGGGTTAATATATATCTACTCTGGTGTTGGGTAGATCTGGTGCTATGATGGGGTTAATATATATCTACTCTGGTGTTGGGTAGATCTGGCACTATGGTGGGGTTAATATATATCTACTCTGGTGTTGGGTAGATCTGCAGTTATGGTGGGGTTAATATATATCTACTCTGGTGTTGGGTAGATCTGTAGCTATGGTGGGGTTAATATATATCTACTCTGGTGTTGGGTAGATCTGGCACTATGGTGGGGTTAATATATATCTACTCTGGTGTTGGGTAGATCTGCAGCTATGGTGGGGTTAATATATATCTACTCTGGTGTTGGGTAGATCTGCAGCTATGGTGGGGTTAATATATATCTACTCTGGTGTTGGGTAGATCTGCAGCTATGGTGGGGTTAATATATATCTACTCTGGTGTTGGGTAGATCTGCAGCTATGGTGGGGTTAATATATATCTACTCTGGTGTTGGGTAGATCTGCAGCTATGGTGGGGTTAATATATATCTACTCTGGTGTTGGGTAGATCTGCAGCTATGGTGGGGTTAATATATATCTACTCTGGTGTTGGGTAGATCTGCAGCTATGGTGGGGTTAATATATATCTACTCTGGTGTTGGGTAGATCTGCAGCTATGGTGGGGTTAATATATATCTACTCTGGTGTTGGGTAGATCTGGTCTATGGTGGGGTTAATATATATCTACTCTGGTGTTGGGTAGATCTGGCACTATGGTGGGGTTAATATATATCTACTCTGGTGTTGGGTAGATCTGGCACTATGGTGGGGTTAATATATATCTACTCTGGTGTTGGGTAGATCTGCAGCTATGGTGGGGTTAATATATATCTACTCTGGTGTTGGGTAGATCTGCAGCTATGGTGGGGTTAATATATATCTACTCTGGTGTTGGGTAGATCTGGCACTATGGTGGGGTTAATATATATCTACTCTGGTGTTGGGTAGATCTGCAGCTATGGTGGGGTTAATATATATCTACTCTGGTGTTGGGTAGATCTGGCACTATGGTGGGGTTAATATATATCTACTCTGGTGTTGGGTAGATCTGCAGCTATGGTGGGGTTAATATATATCTACTCTGGTGTTGGGTAGATCTGCAGCTATGGTGGGGTTAATATATATCTACTCTGGTGTTGGGTAGATCTGCAGCTATGGTGGGGTTAATATATATCTACTCTGGTGTTGGGTAGATCTGGTGCTATGGTGGGGTTAATATATATCTACTCTGGTGTTGGGTAGATCTGCAGCTATGGTGGGGTTAATATATATCTACTCTGGTGTTGGTAGATCTGCAGCTATGGTGGGGTTAATATATATCTACTCTGGTGTTGGGTAGATCTGTAGCTATGGTGGGGTTAATATATATCTACTCTGGTGTTGGGTAGATCTGGCACTATGGTGGGGTTAATATATATCTACTCTGGTGTTGGGTAGATCTGCAGCTATGGTGGGGTTAATATATATCTACTCTGGTGTTGGGTAGATCTGGCACTATGGTGGGGTTAATATATTCTACTCTGGTGTTGGGTAGATCTGGCACTATGGTGGGGTTAATATATATCTACTCTGGTGTTGGGTAGATCTGCAGCTATGATGGGGTTAATATATATCTACTCTGGTGTTGGGTAGATCTGCAGCTATGGTGGGGTTAATATATATCTACTCTGGTGTTGGGTAGATCTGCAGCTATGATGGGGTTAATATATATCTACTCTGGTGTTGGGTAGATCTGCAGCTATGGTGGGGTTAATATATATCTACTCTCGGTGTTGGGTAGATCTGGCACTATGGTGAGAATATATATCTACTCTGGTGTTGGGTAGATCTGTGCGCTATGGTGGGGTTAATATA